>NC_073694.1:105781840-105879340 GCF_029784165.1 Wyeomyia smithii
AAAGATGCCAGATGTTTTTAAAAAATGACTGCAACTGCTCGAAAACCGAAAAAAAACCGGTTGAAAACGAGGGGATAAGCCTGTACACACTGTTTGCCTGGGAGGGAGAAACGAATACTACACTCCAAACAGATAACATGCAAATGCGTTGTTTTATTAAACCTGTAACTATCTTCTTGCTGTAACGCATGCATGACTCAAACGAAGTTTTAAGTAATATCAGGAATACTGAATTTGCATATTTGTCCGTAAAACACATTTTTTTTGAGTCTGTGTTTTTTTTTTCAATTTGCTGTTGTATAAAAGTTTCTTCGAAATTTTGAGTTTATATATATTTGCGCACGCAAATTTTCTAAAAATGTGTGCGAGCGCATAACCTGTGAGGCAGATTTTTCGGGGTTTCGTGCAGTTGCAAAAATTTTACAATCCTGCATCTCACTATTTTGTGTAACGAGAATCAACATTCGACCGTGATGAAGTGTGTTCGAAATTGTAAAAAGCGCAAGTTTGAAGCCTGTAGTACACTCTTTGTCTAATGGTCAAATATTTGACCTTCTGACATAATGGTCAAATTTATTTGACATCATTGTTGTTGTTTGCCCGTGTTCGCCCCATGTTAAAATCGGAGAGTGACAAATAATTATCTTTGACCAAATTTTCATCTGTCAAAAAGAGACAAATATTTGACGCTCGGTCAAAGAGTGTACTACAGGCTTAATAATCGAAGTACGCTAAAATGATCAATGCTGAAAGCTTATGAAATTATTATTTTACGTGAAAATAAACCAAAATATTTTGTAAAACGATAATGAATACAAAAACCGTTTGCGAAAAATATTGTTTACCTCTCAGTATACCGAAAAACATGCTAACTATAAAGCGATATGCAATCAAAGGTCAATCCAAACGAAACCGAAAACGCGACCGACTTGTTGAACAGTTCGCAGTTTTGTGAACGTTTGTTCTGAAAAAACTCAGTATCCATCTGGCTTTTCTACGTACGGAAGAAGAACAAAAGTCAAGATGCGATTAAATTAGACTCACCTTAATGTTAAAGCCCGAGCTACAGGGTCATTTGAGTGAATCAAAAATTCCGTCAGTTTCAGGAAAGATGAGTTAATAAGAACTGGGCACGGGTACTTTTCAAATAGTTTTGGAAACCTAATAATAGCTTCGCATTGTTCTCCCATTCTCACAGAACGCAGACCTGAAAACGGATTTGTTTTATGTCTATTCTGTATTTTCAAAAATGATAATACCTTTATCAAGTTCAATCAAAACCGAATTAGCATCCTGGTCTCCATCATTTAAAAAGTTTTCGTTAATAATGAGCGTTCGTGAACCCATATTATATACTGAGAAAAGTATTCATATCTACAGTAAATTTAAACGGTTAACTAAACAACACTCAAAACAGGTAACATGCAAATGCGTTGTTTTTTTTTTTATAGCGTGTAACTATCTTCTTGCTGTAACGCATGCATGACTCAAACGAGTTTTTAAGTAATATCAGGAATACTGAATTTGCATATTTGTCCGTAAAACACATTTTTTTTGAGTCTGTTTTTTTTTTCAATTTGCCGTTGTATAAAAGATTCTTCGAAATTTTGAGTTTTTTTGCTCACGCAAATTTTCTAAAAATGTGTGCGAGCGCATAACCTGTGAGGCAGATTTTTCGGGGTTTCGTGCAGTTGCAAAAATTTTACAATCCTGCATCTCACTATTTTGTGTGACGAGAATCAACATTCGACCGTGATGAAGTGTGTTCGAAATTGTAAAAAGCGCAAGTTTAATAATCAAAGTACGCTAAAATGATAAATGCTGAAAGCTTATGAAATTATTATTTTACGTGAAAATAAACCAAAATATTTGGTAAAACGATAATGAATACAAAAACCGTTAGCGATAAATATTGTTTACCTCTCAGTATACCGAAAAATATGCTAACTATAAAGCGATATGCAATCAAAGGTATATCCAAACGAAACCGAAAACGCGACCGACTTGTTGAACAGTTCAAGACGCAGTTTTGTGAACGTTTGTTCTGAAAAAAATAACTCAGTATCCATCTGGCTTTTCTACGTACGGAAGAAGAACAAAAGCCAAGATGCGATTAAATTAGACTCACCTTAATGTTAGAGCCCGAGCTACAGGGTCATTTGAGTGAATCACCACGAAAACGCGCTTCACAAATTCTTCTACATTCAAAATTTTTTCAAGATGTTTTTCACTTTGTTGACAAACGCGTAGAACCCACAATCTAGATAAATTAGAACTAATATAAATGGTTACGCTAGCTGTCTTTTAGAAGAAAAGTTTTACCCAATACGAAAAAATTCCGCCAGTTTCAGGAAAAATGAGTTAATAAGAACTGGGCACGGGTACTTTTCAAATAGTTTTGGAAACCTAATAGCTTCGCATTGTTCTCCCATTTTCGCAGAACGCAGACCTGAAAACGAATTTGTTTTATGTCTATTCTGTATTTGCAAAAATGATAATACCTTTATCAAGTTCAATCAAAACCGAATTAGCATCCTGGTCTCCATCATTTAAAAAGTTTTCGTTAATAATGAGCGTTCGTGAACCCATATTATATACTGAGAAAAGTATTCATACCGACAGTTAAATTTAAACGCTTATAACGGTTAATGTCAAAGATGCCAGATGTTTTTAAAAAATGACTGCAACTGCTCGAAAACCGAAAAAAAACCGGTTGAAAACGAGGGGATAAGCCTGTACACACTGTTTGCCTGGGAGGGAGAAACGAATACTACACTCAAAACAGATAACATGCAAATGCGTTGTTTTATTATAGCGTGTAACTATCTTCTTGCTGTAACGCATGCATGACTCAAACGAAGTTTTAAGTAATATCAGGAATACTGAATTTGCATATTTGTCCGTAAAACACATTTTTTTTGAGTCTGTGTTTTTTTTTCAATTTGCTGTTGTATAAAAGTTTCTTCGAAATTTTGAGTTTATATATATTTGCGCACGCAAATTTTCTAAAAATGTGTGCGAGCGCATAACCTGTGAGGCAGATTTTTCGGGGTTTCGTGCAGTTGCAAAAATTTTACAATCCTGCATCTCACTATTTTGTGTAACGAGAATCAACATTCGACCGTGATGAAGTGTGTTCGAAATTGTAAAAAGCGCAAGTTTGAAGCCTGTAGTACACTCTTTGTCTAATGGTCAAATATTTGACCTTCTGACATAATGGTCAAATTTATTTGACATCATTGTTGTTGTTTGCCCGTGTTCGCCCCATGTTAAAATCGGAGAGTGACAAATAATTATCTTTGACCAAATTTTCATCTGTCAAAAAGAGACAAATATTTGACGCTCGGTCAAAGAGTGTACTACAGGCTTAATAATCGAAGTACGCTAAAATGATCAATGCTGAAAGCTTATGAAATTATTATTTTACGTGAAAATAAACCAAAATATTTTGTAAAACGATAATGAATACAAAAACCGTTTGCGAAAAATATTGTTTACCTCTCAGTATACCGAAAAACATGCTAACTATAAAGCGATATGCAATCAAAGGTCAATCCAAACGAAACCGAAAACGCGACCGACTTGTTGAACAGTTCGCAGTTTTGTGAACGTTTGTTCTGAAAAAACTCAGTATCCATCTGGCTTTTCTACGTACGGAAGAAGAACAAAAGTCAAGATGCGATTAAATTAGACTCACCTTAATGTTAAAGCCCGAGCTACAGGGTCATTTGAGTGAATCAAAAATTCCGTCAGTTTCAGGAAAGATGAGTTAATAAGAACTGGGCACGGGTACTTTTCAAATAGTTTTGGAAACCTAATAATAGCTTCGCATTGTTCTCCCATTCTCACAGAACGCAGACCTGAAAACGGATTTGTTTTATGTCTATTCTGTATTTTCAAAAATGATAATACCTTTATCAAGTTCAATCAAAACCGAATTAGCATCCTGGTCTCCATCATTTAAAAAGTTTTCGTTAATAATGAGCGTTCGTGAACCCATATTATATACTGAGAAAAGTATTCATATCTACAGTAAATTTAAACGGTTAACTAAACAACACTCAAAACAGGTAACATGCAAATGCGTTGTTTTTTTTTTATAGCGTGTAACTATCTTCTTGCTGTAACGCATGCATGACTCAAACGAATTTTTAAGTAATATCAGGAATACTGAATTTGCATATTTGTCCGTAAAACACAATTTTTTCGAGTCTGTTTTTTTTTTCAATTTGCCGTTGTATAAAAGATTCTTCGAAATTTTGATTTTTTTTGCTCACGCAAATTTTCTAAAAATGTGTGCGAGCGCATAACCTGTGAGGCAGATTTTTCGGGGTTTCGTGCAGTTGCAAAAATTTTACAATCCTGCATCTCACTATTTTGTGTGACGAGAATCAACATTCGACCGTGATGAAGTGTGTTCGAAATTGTAAAAAGCGCAAGTTTAATAATCAAAGTACGCTAAAATGATAAATGCTGAAAGCTTATGAAATTATTATTTTACGTGAAAATAAACCAAAATATTTTGTAAAACGATAATGAATACAAAAACCGTTAGCGATAAATATTGTTTACCTCTCAGTATACCGAAAAATATGCTAACTATAAAGCGATATGCAATCAAAGGTATATCCAAACGAAACCGAAAACGCGACCGACTTGTTGAACAGTTCAAGACGCAGTTTTGTGAACGTTTGTTCTGAAAAAAATAACTCAGTATCCATCTGGCTTTTCTACGTACGGAAGAAGAACAAAAGCCAAGATGCGATTAAATTAGACTCACCTTAATGTTAAAGCCCGAGCTACAGGGTCATTTGAGTGAATCACCATGAAAACGCGCTTCACAAATTCTTCTACATTCAAAATTTTTTCAAGATGTTTTTCACTTTGTTGACAAACGCGTAGAACCCACAATCTAGATAAATTAGAACTAATATAAATGGTTACGCTAGCTGTCTTTTAGAAGAAAAGTTATACCCAATACGAAAAAATTCCGCCAGTTTCGGGAAAGATGAGTTAATAGGAACTGGGCACGGGTACTTTTCAAATAGTTTTGGAAACCTAATAATAGCTTCGCATTGTTCTCCCATTTTCGCAGAACGCAGACCTGAAAACGGATTTGTTTTATGTCTATTCTGTATTTGCAAAAATGATAATACCTTTATCAAGTTCAATCAAAACCGAATTAGCATCCTGGTCTCCATCATTTAAAAAGTTTTCGTTAATAATGAGCGTTCGTGAACCCATATTATATACTGAGAAAAGTATTCATACCGACAGTTAAATTTAAACGCTTATAACGGTTAATGTCAAAGATGCCAGATGTTTTTAAAAAATGACTGCAACTGCTCGAAAACCGAAAAAAAAACCGGTTGAAAACGAGGAGATAAGCCTGTACACACTGTTTGCCTGGGAGGGAGAAACGAATACTACACTCAAAACAGATAACATGCAAATGCGTTGTTTTATTATAGCGTGTAACTATCTTCTTGCTGTAACGCATGCATGACTCAAACGAAGTTTTAAGTAATATCAGGAATACTGAATTTGCATATTTGTCCGTAAAACACATTTTTTTTGAGTCTGTGTTTTTTTTTCAATTTGCTGTTGTATAAAAGTTTCTTCGAAATTTTGAGTTTATATATATTTGCGCACGCAAATTTTCTAAAAATGTGTGCGAGCGCATAACCTGTGAGGCAGATTTTTCGGGGTTTCGTGCAGTTGCAAAAATTTTACAATCCTGCATCTCACTATTTTGTGTAACGAGAATCAACATTCGACCGTGATGAAGTGTGTTCGAAATTGTAAAAAGCGCAAGTTTGAAGCCTGTAGTACACTCTTTGTCTAATGGTCAAATATTTGACCTTCTGACATAATGGTCAAATTTATTTGACATCATTGTTGTTGTTTGCCCGTGTTTGCCCCATGTTAAAATCGGAGAGTGACAAATAATTATCTTTGACCAAATTTTCATCTGTCAAAAAGAGACAAATATTTGACGCTCGGTCAAAGTGTACTACAGGCTTAATAATCGAAGTACGCTAAAATGATCAATGCTGAAAGCTTATGAAATTATTATTTTACGTGAAAATAAACCAAAATATTTTGTAAAACGATAATGAATACAAAAACCGTTTGCGAAAAATATTGTTTACCTCTCAGTATACCGAAAAACATGCTAACTATAAAGCGATATGCAATCAAAGGTCAATCCAAACGAAACCGAAAACGCGACCGACTTGTTGAACAGTTCAAGACGCAGTTTTGTGAACGTTTGTTCTGAAAAAACTCAGTATCCATCTGGCTTTTCTACGTACGGAAGGAGAACAAAAGTCAAGATGCGATTAAATTAGACTCACCTTAATGTTAAAGCCCGAGCTACAGGGTCATTTGAGTGAATCAAAAATTCCGTCAGTTTCAGGAGAGATGAGTTAATAAGAACTGGGCACGGGTACTTTTCAAATAGTTTTGGAAACCTAATAATAGCTTCGCATTGTTCTCCCATTCTCGCAGAACGCAGACCTGAAAACGGATTTGTTTTATGTCTATTCTGTATTTTCAAAAATGATAATACCTTTATCAAGTTCAATCAAAACCGAATTAGCATCCTGGTCTCCATCATTTAAAAAGTTTTCGTTAATAATGAGCGTTCGTGAACCCATATTATATACTGAGAAAAGTATTCATATCTACAGTAAATTTAAACGGTTAACTAAACAACACTCAAAACAGGTAACATGCAAATGCGTTGTTTTTTTTTATAGCGTGTAACTATCTTCTTGCTGTAACGCATGCATGACTCAAACGAATTTTTAAGTAATATCAGGAATACTGAATTTGCATATTTGTCCGTAAAACACATTTTTTTTGAGTCTGTTTTTTTTTTCAATTTGCCGTTGTATAAAAGATTCTTCGAAATTTTGAGTTTTTTTGCTCACGCAAATTTTCTAAAAATGTGTGCGAGCGCATAACCTGTGAGGCAGATTTTTCGGGGTTTCGTGCAGTTGCAAAAATTTTACAATCCTGCATCTCACTATTTTGTGTGACGAGAATCAACATTCGACCGTGATGAAGTGTGTTCGAAATTGTAAAAAGCGCAAGTTTAATAATCAAAGTACGCTAAAATGATCAATGCTGAAAGCTTATGAAATTATTATTTTACGTGAAAATAAACCAAAATATTTTGTAAAACGATAATGAATACAAAAACCGTTAGCGATAAATATTGTTTACCTCTCAGTATACCGAAAAATATGCTAACTATAAAGCGATATGCAATCAAAGGTATATCCAAACGAAACCGAAAACGCGACCGACTTGTTGAACAGTTCAAGACGCAGTTTTGTGAACGTTTGTTCTGAAAAAAATAACTCAGTATCCATCTGGTTTTTCTACGTACGGAAGAAGAACAAAAGCCAAGATGCGATTAAATTAGACTCACCTTAATGTTAAAGCCCGAGCTACAGGGTCATTTGAGTGAATCACCATGAAAACGCGCTTCACAAATTCTTCTACATTCAAAATTTTTTCAAGATGTTTTTCACTTTGTTGACAAACGCGTAGAACCCACAATCTAGATAAATTAGAACTAATATAAATGGTTACGCTAGCTGTCTTTTAGAAGAAAAGTTTTACCCAATACGAAAAAATTCCGCCAGTTTCAGGAAAGATGAGTTAATAGGAACTGGGCACGGGTACTTTTCAAATAGTTTTGGAAACCTAATAATAGCTTCGCATTGTTCTCCCATTTTCGCAGAACGCAGACCTGAAAACGGATTTGTTTTATGTCTATTCTGTATTTGCAAAAATGATAATACCTTTATCAAGTTCAATCAAAACCGAATTAGCATCCTGGTCTCCATCATTTAAAAAGTTTTCGTTAATAATGAGCGTTCGTGAACCCATATTATATACTGAGAAAAGTATTCATACCGACAGTTAAATTTAAACGCTTATAACGGTTAATGTCAAAGATGCCAGATGTTTTTAAAAAATGACTGCAACTGCTCGAAAACCGAAAAAAAACCGGTTGAAAACGAGGGGATAAGCCTGTACACACTGTTTGCCTGGGAGGGAGAAACGAATACTACACTCAAAACAGATAACATGCAAATGCGTTGTTTTATTATAGCGTGTAACTATCTTCTTGCTGTAACGCATGCATGACTCAAACGAAGTTTTAAGTAATATCAGGAATACTGAATTTGCATATTTGTCCGTAAAACACATTTTTTTTGAGTCTGTGTTTTTTTTTTCAATTTGCTGTTGTATAAAAGTTTCTTCGAAATTTTGAGTTTATATATATTTGCGCACGCAAATTTTCTAAAAATGTGTGCGAGCGCATAACCTGTGAGGCAGATTTTTCGGGGTTTCGTGCAGTTGCAAAAATTTTACAATCCTGCATCTCACTATTTTGTGTAACGAGAATCAACATTCGACCGTGATGAAGTGTGTTCGAAATTGTAAAAAGCGCAAGTTTGAAGCCTGTAGTACACTCTTTGTCTAATGGTCAAATATTTGACCTTCTGACATAATGGTCAAATTTATTTGACATCATTGTTGTTGTTTGCCCGTGTTTGCCCCATGTTAAAATCGGAGAGTGACAAATAATTATCTTTGACCAAATTTTCATCTGTCAAAAAGAGACAAATATTTGACGCTCGGTCAAAGTGTACTACAGGCTTAATAATCGAAGTACGCTAAAATGATCAATGCTGAAAGCTTATGAAATTATTATTTTACGTGAAAATAAACCAAAATATTTTGTAAAACGATAATGAATACAAAAACCGTTTGCGAAAAATATTGTTTACCTCTCAGTATACCGAAAAACATGCTAACTATAAAGCGATATGCAATCAAAGGTCAATCCAAACGAAACCGAAAACGCGACCGACTTGTTGAACAGTTCAAGACGCAGTTTTGTGAACGTTTGTTCTGAAAAAACTCAGTATCCATCTGGCTTTTCTACGTACGGAAGGAGAACAAAAGTCAAGATGCGATTAAATTAGACTCACCTTAATGTTAAAGCCCGAGCTACAGGGTCATTTGAGTGAATCAAAAATTCCGTCAGTTTCAGGAAAGATGAGTTAATAAGAACTGGGCACGGGTACTTTTCAAATAGTTTTGGAAACCTAATAATAGCTTCGCATTGTTCTCCCATTCTCGCAGAACGCAGACCTGAAAACGGATTTGTTTTATGTCTATTCTGTATTTTCAAAAATGATAATACCTTTATCAAGTTCAATCAAAACCGAATTAGCATCCTGGTCTCCATCATTTAAAAAGTTTTCGTTAATAATGAGCGTTCGTGAACCCATATTATATACTGAGAAAAGTATTCATATCTACAGTAAATTTAAACGGTTAACTAAACAACACTCAAAACAGGTAACATGCAAACGCGTTGTTTTTTTTTTATAGCGTGTAACTATCTTCTTGCTGTAACGCATGCATGACTCAAACGAATTTTTAAGTAATATCAGGAATACTGAATTTGCATATTTGTCCGTAAAACACATTTTTTTTGAGTCTGTTTTTTTTTTTTCAATTTGCCGTTGTATAAAAGATTCTTCGAAATTTTGAGTTTTTTTGCTCACGCAAATTTTCTAAAAATGTGTGCGAGCGCATAACCTGTGAGGCAGATTTTTCGGGGTTTCGTGCAGTTGCAAAAATTTTACAATCCTGCATCTTACTATTTTGTGTGACGAGAATCAACATTCGACCGTGATGAAGTGTGTTCGAAATTGTAAAAAGCGCAAGTTTAATAATCAAAGTACGCTAAAATGATAAATGCTGAAAGCTTATGAAATTATTATTTTACGTGAAAATAAACCAAAATATTTTGTAAAACGATAATGAATACAAAAACCGTTAGCGAAAAATATTGTTTACCTCTCAGTATACCGAAAAATATGCTAACTATAAAGCGATATGCAATCAAAGGTATATCCAAACGAAACCGAAAACGCGACCGACTTGTTGAACAGTTCAAGACGCAGTTTTGTGAACGTTTGTTCTGAAAAAAATAACTCAGTATCCATCTGGCTTTTCTACGTACGGAAGAAGAACAAAAGCCAAGATGCGATTAAATTAGACTCACCTTAATGTTAAAGCCCGAGCTACAGGGTCATTTGAGTGAATCACCATGAAAACGCGCTTCACAAATTCTTCTACATTCAAAATTTTTTCAAGATGTTTTTCACTTTGTTGACAAACGCGTAGAACCCACAATCTAGATAAGTTAGAACTAATATAAATGGTTACGCTAGCTGTCTTTTAGAAGAAAAGTTTTACCCAATACGAAAAAATTCCGCCAGTTTCAGGAAAAATGAGTTAATAAGAACTGGGCACGGGTACTTTTCAAATATTTTGGAAACCTAATAATAGCTTCGCATTGTTCTCCCATTTTCGCAGAACGCAGACCTGAAAACGGATTTGTTTTATGTCTATTCTGTATTTGCAAAAATGATAATACCTTTATCAAGTTCAATCAAAACCGAATTAGCATCCTGGTCTCCATCATTTAAAAAGTTTTCGTTAATAATGAGCGTTCGTGAACCCATATTATATACTGAGAAAAGTATTCATACCGACAGTTAAATTTAAACGCTTATAACGGTTAATGTCAAAGATGCCAGATGTTTTTAAAAAATGACTGCAACTGCTCGAAAACCGAAAAAAAACCGGTTGAAAACGAGGGGATAAGCCTGTACACACTGTTTGCCTGGGAGGGAGAAACGAATACTACACTCAAAACAGATAACATGCAAATGCGTTGTTTTATTATAGCGTGTAACTATCTTCTTGCTGTAACGCATGCATGACTCAAACGAAGTTTTAAGTAATATCAGGAATACTGAATTTGCATATTTGTCCGTAAAACACATTTTTTTTGAGTCTGTGTTTTTTTTTCAATTTGCTGTTGTATAAAAGTTTCTTCGAAATTTTGAGTTTATATATATTTGCGCACGCAAATTTTCTAAAAATGTGTGCGAGCGCATAACCTGTGAGGCAGATTTTTCGGGGTTTCGTGCAGTTGCAAAAATTTTACAATCCTGCATCTCACTATTTTGTGTAACGAGAATCAACATTCGAACGTGATGAAGTGTGTTCGAAATTGTAGCAAGTTTAATAATCGAAGTACGCTAAAATGATCAATGCTGAAAGCTTATGAAATTATTATTTTACGTGAAAATAAACCAAAATATTTTGTAAAACGACAATGAATACAAAAACCGTTTGCGATAAATATTGTTTACCTCTCAGTTATAACAATACTCATAACAAGAAAAAATGCTTTTTTCCCTTGGTTCAAATTGACAGCCAATGACAGTTAATTCTGGTTCATTTTGACACTCACACAGTCAAACGTTTCTCCCTCCCAGTGTTTGACCAATGATCAAATCACGAGCAACATGTCTAACACGCTCCTTCAATTTTACCCTAAACTGAGTAACATCTGCTCTGTTTTCTATTTCTATGCTAAACGTCAAAAACTGGATAACACAGATCTCTACTTTTGGATACCCTTAGGGCCCGAGGAATACAGCCTTATGTGCGAGGATATCTCGCTCAGCGAAACTTGCCATACATGCTACTTGTTTACAGCTATTTGAAGAGCATCAAGGTGCCCCTTTAACAGCGAAACGAATCTCGGATAAAAAAAAAACATGTTAGTTTTAGTAATAGATTTAGTTTCAGCTCGTAGTCGGCAGCGAGGATAAAAAATTTACCTTTAGCTTATAAGATATTTCAGACCATAAGGCATTAGACTTAATTGGCTCCGTAAAACAATAATTTGTATTGTGCCGTGTCAAATAAATGTTGTGTGAACAAAAAAAAAAATTCCTCATTCCTCTGTTTTGCGGTTATTTATTCTCACATCTACTGGATTTGATAACTGAATTTTTAACAAAATTGCTCTTGGCTCTCACCCAAAGCAAAATATATGATATTGCAACGGTAGCCTTTAAGAACCAAAACATAGAAATTATATTTTCGAGTGACAGATGAAATATTGCTCGATAATGGAAACTAGATTTGCAATATTTTCTACGCAGAGTAATAACACATTAAATGTATTTGCTATAGAATGCGCGAAGAGCCTTTGATATCGTTCGAGAAAATAAATTTTCAACCAAATATTTGTTATAGTGCAATAGTGTAACAAATCTATTTGCCCGAAGAAAAAAATGACGAAATGGGGTGAAATTGATCAGTGGGGTGAAATTGATCACCTGAAAAAATGTAATTTTCAACAATGATCATTCCACACCATTAAAGAAATACTGATGAATTCGCAGGAAACCACAAAGATTTGATTTTTAGAGTCAGTTTTTGAGCTTTTGCTACAAACCGAATTGAAATCCGTCTAACGACGATCAAATAAGAGCAAATTTTGCAACAAGCAGCTCGTGAACCAAAATAAACAGATTTTAACCTGAAATAACATTATTTTTGTTTCCAAAATAGCTATAAATGATATTTTTGTTGTGTTGTTTGTACCTGGGATATGTATCATCGTGTTTACTCTTTCATCATTTCATTTTTTTCGCGAGTGCTAGCGTCCAAGAATCCGATGTCCACAAGCGAGAACGTGTATAGATGTGTGCACTCGCACACGGCGCAAACATCAGCCGCTCGCGAAATATTTCTTTCCTTTGTGAACTTTTCGCAGCGTTCGACAGAAGAGTGAGAGTAAGGGGACATACTTCTCATATTCACATGGGAATGAATAGGACACAGCTGCTTCTCACTCTCGGCAAATCACGTCTACCTCGTCAATGACAGCACCCGTTTCCCAGTATTCTCTCACCAGGCGATCGCAGCCATTTTAGGTGCATCCTACTGGCGATACTTTTCCGCTCGAAGACGCGGACTGAAGCTTCCCAAATCTCCTTCGATTATATTAAAAATAAATCGACTAACACATTCGAAACAAATGTCTTTAAATGTAATTTGCATGTGTGAATGTATGTTCGTATGTGTTTGAAGTTGAAGTTAAGTTTACAAATGAACGGTCTAGTTGCCCCATACGTTGCTACTAAATTTCATTGTACACTATAAAAAATCGAAACTTTACTGTCAAGTGGATTCCACTTACTTCTGTGCTAATAGATGAAATATTTCGGATTAGTAACGGAAGGCTGAAACTCAAAAGGCTGGAAAGTATGTATCATATACGAAAGGCTGAATGTACAAAAGGCTGAATTCACAAAAGGCTGAATGTACGAAAGGCTGAATCATAAAAGGCTGAGTTTTGTAATCGACGGCCCAGTCTCCAAACCTCACCACCCCTAGACAATCTACCACTTCGTATGCCCGTACCCATAGGTATTCGTATTCTCGTACCCATAGATGTTATACCTGAAGCGGCTCTGCCGCAAGGGATTGTGGCGGCTCCTAAGGCCGACACTGCTCCCGCAGCCCGAGCCGACCGCCGACCCGCCGTTGGAAACGGCGGCCACGTGCACTAAAACAACTGATATGTTGGATTTCCTAGGTCTATTCCAAACATAGGGGTGATCTCCTAGTTTACGTCCGAACGAGCGGTAGCGAGTGAGGACAGCATTCCCCCCGGACAATCGAGGTGGCCAAAGGCCACGCGTGTGGTGCATTATATGTAGTTTCTATTATTACCTTATATTTAAATGCAGATATTGAGCTATTGAAATATCTCATAGACCGGAAGATTTTCGGCGGTAATCATCGCATGAAAATATACAGATGTTGGCGACAGTCTGATAATCAACACAAATAGTTTATACAAATGATGAAATCGAAAATAAGTAACTTTTTTAATTTTCAGCCTAATGATTTTCAGCCTTTCGTGATTCAGCCTTTCGTGTTTTTAAGCCTTTTGTAGTTTTAGCCATTCGAGTTTCAGCCTTACGTGTTTCAGCCTTTCATAGTAGACCCATAATTTCATATCTTCGTGTATTAGTTAACAATCAAGTGTCTTACACTTCGATTTGCTATGTCATGCATACCAAAATCAATTATCTTACACTCAGATTTCCATTCTATAGATTCCAATAAAAATCGATATAGGTCGACATGTTGGAATGATTGGGTTCGTTTATTGGCGTTCACATGTAAAGAGCATTTGGTATGAGCGGGTGTTTTTTGTAACTTAGTCCGTTATTTAAAAAAATGCAAAATCATGCTATAAAAAAAAACCAAATAAAAACTGAAATTTAGAATGATTTGTTATTCACCTCAAACTTATTGAATATCTGACGAACGGCACACCATTGAATTTTTCCAGCAACACTGCTACAGCATGCTGCTATCGCTAACTTGCTTAAGGATGAGAAATATTTTCGCGTGGAAGTAAGTTTGAAAGTGTAAATTTTGCTCATAGTATCTTCGGAGAAGCCTCCAAGATGAATTTTACACAATATCATATCTTATCATATAATTAAATTTACAACAGGAGCATGCTGCAGCAGTATTGCTAGTAAAATTCAATGGTGAGCCGCTCGTCAAACATACAATCAGTTTGAGGTAAATAACTTTTTCTACAAGCATCGTAGCGTTTTACGGTCTTCAGAAGAGTTTTTCCCAGGAAAATTTCCTACAAATATCATGTATGGATATGTTTTTAGGAGCCAACTGGACATCTCTAGAGAATAAGTTTTGAAAAAGTTGATTTATCCATGTAAAATCGTATGGAAACTTTAAAAATCGGGCGCAAAAATAAAGTTACACCGATCGATCGGAAAAGTAACACGTTTGATATAGGACCCATAAGGAAGACGAAAAGTGCATGGGAGCTAGAATTTATTTTTTGTCCCACCCTAGTGTGCAGGTAGTCTTCAAAAGATGTACTATACCGAAAAATATGTTAACTATGAAGCGATAGGCAATCAAAGGTCAATCCAAACGAAACCGAAAACGCGACCGACTTGTTGAACAGTTCAAGACGCAGTTTTGTGAACGTTTGTTCTGAAAAAAATAACTCAGTATCCATCTGGCTTTTCTACGTACGAAAGGAGAACAAAAGCCAAGATGCGATTAAATTAGACTCACCTTAATGTTAAAGCCCGAGCTACAGGGTCATTTGAGTGAATCACCATGAAAACGCGCTTCACAAATTCTTCTACATTCAAAATTTTTTCAAGATGTTTTTCACTTTGTTGACAAACGCGTAGAACCCACAATCTAGATAAATTAGAACTAATATAAATGGTTACGCTAGCTGTCTTTTAGAAGAAATGTTTTACCCAATACGAAAAAATTCCGCCAGTTTCAGGAAAGATGAGTTAATAAGAACTGGGAACGGGTACTTTTCAAATAGTTTTGGAAACCTAATAATAGCTTCGCATTGTTCTCCCATTTTCGCAGAACGCAGACCTGAAAATTGGATTTGTTTTTTGTCCATTCTGTATTTTCAAAAATGATAATACCTTTATCAAGTTCAATCAAACATGAAATCCATGGAATCCCCGAACACCTCAGACCAACAGTTGTGCCATCAATATTTTCGGCAAAATTTGGTCACCTTCCAGAAGATAGTTCCTTCTTCACGGACGGATCTGTAATGGATGGACATTCCGGATATGGCGTTTTCAACACAGATCATCGCATATCCCGCAAATTGGCACAACCTTGCCCCATATACGTAGCTGAATTGGCTGCCATACACAATTCGCTGCGAATTATCGAGCTCAAGACACCAGGCAATTATTTCATCTTTTCGGACAGCCTCAGTTCTATCGAAGCTCTCCGATCGATTAAACCGGTCAAGCACCCGTCCTATTTCCTCCCAGAAATTAAACGGATATTAGAAGTGCTGGTTGATCGGTCTTTCATTATCTGCTTCGTGTGGGTCCCCTCTCATTGCTCAATCCCAGGCAATGAAGAAGCTGATCTATTAGCGAAAAGGGGTGCCATAGAAGGAGATATATTTGATAGACCGATCACCTATACCGAGTATCTTCACCTGCCTCGACAAATGGCCCTGGCAAACTGGCAGGAAAGGTGGGATAAAGACGACCTTGGGCGATGGATGCACTCGATCTCGCCCAAAGTGTCTACAAAAGCTTGGTTCAAAGGGTTAGATTTAACTCGGGATTTCATTCGAGTTATTTCGCGCCTAATGTCCAATCACTATGTTGCAAACGCACACCTCTATCGAATTAACTTGGTCGATAGTAATATGTGCGAATGTGGAGGATACGAAGACATCGACCACATAGTTTTCGTATGCCCAAAGTATCATAGAGCAAGGACCAAGCTTAAAGATTCTCTCAAAAAACAGAAAGTGACGTCTACGATTCAGGTACGGGATGCGCTTGCTAGCCGCAACCCCGCGCTTGTAATACCTATTTATGACTTTTTAAAAGATATCAAATATCAAATTTGATTATCTCCTTGCTGTTTCTGCTTATTTTTCCCAACACAACTACCCTCAAAAAGTTTCACACTAATTCTGTTCCTCTTTTCTTCTTTCTTGTGTTATTCTTTTTAGAGAAACATGAATCATTGCTTCTTTCTGAGAGACATGATCCACCAAACTAAGGTATAAGTTTTGATTTCGAAGATATAAGGAACCATCACACCTCAATGAATAGTATTAAGAATTGATATTTAACATAGAGAAGAAATTTAATGTTATTTTTAGTCGTAGGTTTAAATGACATGTATTTTTAAATTGTATTTATAAAAAAGAAAAGATGAGAGGGTTTTTATGCCTGTTTGAGGAGGAGCAGTCGGGATACAGGCTCTACTCAAGCTGGCTTTTCCCTACTCCAAAAGACATTCGGCCCCGTTATGCCTCGCGGTTGGGCCTAAATAAATATTAGTTATAAAAAAAAAAAAAAGTTCAATCAAAACCGAATTAGCATCCTGGTCTCCATCATTTAAAAAGTTTTCGTTAAAAATGAGCGTTCGTGAACCAATATTATATACTGAGAAAATTATTTATATGTAACCTACAGTTAAATTTTTTAACCGGTTAATGTCAAAGATGCCAGATGTTTTTGAAAAATGACTGCAACTGCTCGAAAAACAAAAAAAAAAACTGCTTGAAAACGAGGAGATAAGCCTGTATTACACTGTTTGCCTGCCACGCTTACCATGAAAAACCTATACCTAAGTAGAAATCACTCAAAATCCTTTTAAAGCGCACAAACTCAAAATTTGAGTAGAGAGGCTATACCTACTTCTGAGTTGTATGATCATATCTATAATTGGATAACGAAATATACCTAAAAATTGGTACCATATAAGATAAAACAGATACAAAAATGACTTGTTTTAACGCATATTGGGATGTTTAAGTTCATGATTATCAACAAAATAGGTAGTTTTAACGATTAAGTTCGTCAATTCAACCCATAACTAATTTGTTTTACAGATCATTGGTAATGCCAAGTGGGTAGTTTTAACATATCAGTGAGTTAACTTCACCCTAAACTAAGTAGCTTCTAATGACATATTTCTACAAAAATAAGTAATTTCAACCTAAAATAAAGTTCTTTTTACTCAATCCTATAGTATTGAGTACCCAAAAGTAAGTAATCTGGTATGAACTACAAATTGGGTAAAAATTACTCAACGATCGATAAAACTACCCAAAATTAAGCTCAAACTATTCACTATAAGCATTGAGAATTCCTGCAACAGAAATTGAAAATTTTGGTTTTTTAATACAAATAAAACTCAAAACACTAAAGATAATGTTTATAACATTGTTTATATTCCCTCCAACAACCGAAAGTTGCTTATCACACAATCGATCTTGAGGTGTGTCCGTTCGTTTTCTTGGTGGGACCTTCAACGCTGTAAATTTCCGGAAAACCAAAATCTGGCCCGTGCCACTCTGGCGCACACCAGTAGTTCATTCTCTGGTTCAGTGGCCCCGCAGGCGATACCACTTTCTGTGCGGGTGGTTTTGCTTTCGGAAGGAAGTCTACAAGAAACAGGATTTTTATTAGACTATGGAGAATTTTGCATTTGAAAATCACAAACCTTACCTTTCGCTAATCGATGAGGATATTTTATTCATTTTGAATATTTCAAAGCAAACAAAATACAACTCCAAACCTTCTTTCACTAGAAACCCGAATTTTAAGCACTCGTAGAAAAAAACACTGTTGATTTCACAACTGTTTCTTTCTTGACAGCACTGGCAGGTTAAAAATTTTCATCCAAAATTAGGTAAACAATAACCTCTCGAGCAGCGAAAATTCAAAACATTTCATTCAAACATAGATATGGTGCATTGATCCATCATATGAGTTTTTTCTACAAATTTCACTTAATCAAAGTTACTCAAAATCGCAGTTCGCTTAGGCGAACTCAAAAATTGGTAGTTTTCGTACTCATAATTAGGTAGCTTCATTTAACCGTGGAGAGGGAGAAACGAATACTACACTCAAAACAGATAACATGCAAATATAAGATTATTTAGTCCCTAGATAAGTAATGTCGCTAGTGTGCCCATTGTATTCGAGGCAAATCATGTTGCACAAAAGATCCCAAGCACTAGAGTCGATTTGTCGAGATTCGACTTGAAAACTGCTTTGAGAATCATGATCTAGTAGACCTACCTCTATTTTTAACCTTGTTATGGGCAAAAACTGCCAAAAGAAAAAGCAGACTACACTGAACCAAATTGCTCGCACATGAATGTGTTATCATTGCTTGACTTCAGCTTTTAACGATTGTATATCATTTTAAGTCTGTAGTACACTCTTTGTCTAATGGTCAAATATTTGACCATCTGACATAATGGTCAAATTTATTTGACATCATGGTTGTTGTTTTTCCGTGTTTGCCCCACGTTAAAATTGGAGAGTGACAAACAATTATATTTTACCAAATTTTTATCTGTCAAAAAGTGACAAATATTTGACGCTCGGTCAAAGAGTGTAATACAGGCTTTAGAACTGATTATCACCCTTTGCTTGCGCAGTTCAAATAAATAAGGGTAACACTGAACGATGACACCCCGTTTTTCTCTCAAAAAACAGAAAGTGACGTCTACGATTCAGGTACGGGATGCGCTTGCTAGCCGCAACCCCGCGCTTGTAATACCTATTTATGACTTTTTAAAAGATATCAAATATCAAATTTGATTATCTCCTTGCTGTTTCTGCTTATTTTTCCCAACACAACTACCCTCAAAAAGTTTCACACTAATTCTGTTCCTTTTTTCTTCTTTCTTGTGTTATTCTTTTTAGAGAAACATGAATCATTGCTTCTTTCTGAGAGACATGATCCACCAAACTTAGGTATAAGTTTTGATTTCGAAGAGATAAGGAACTATCACACCTCAATGAATAGTATTAAGAATTGATATTTAACATAGAGAAGAAATTTAATGTTATTTTAAGTCGTAGGTTTAAATGACATGTATTTTTAAATTGTATTTATAAAAAAGATGAGAGGGTTTTTATGCCTGTTTGAGGAGGAGCAGTCGGGATACAGGCTCTACTCAAGCTGGCTTTTCCCTACTCCAAAAGACATTCGGCCCCGTTATGCTTCGCGGTTGGGCCTAAATAAATATTAGTTATAAAAAAAAAGTTCAATCAAAACCGAATTAGCATCCTGGTCTCCATCATTTAAAAAGTTTTCGTTAAAAATGAGCGTTCGTGAACCCATATTATATACTGAGAAAATTATTTATATGTAACCTACAGTTAAATTTTTTAACCGGTTAATGTCAAAGATGCCAGATGTTTTTGAAAAATGACTGCAACTGCTCGAAAAACCAAAAAAAAAAACTGCTTGAAAACGAGGAGATAAGCCTGTATTACACTGTTTGCCTGCCACGCTTACCATGAAAAACCTATACCTAAGTAGAAATCACTCAAAATCCTTTTGAAAACCAAAATCTGGCCCGTGCCACTCTGGCGCACACCAGTAGTTCATTCTCTGGTTCAGTGGCCCCGCAGGCGATACCACTTTCTGTGCGGGTGGTTTTGCTTTCGGAAGGAAGTCTACAAGAAACAGGATTTTTATTAGACTATGGAGAATTTTGCATTTGAAAATCACAAACCTTACCTTTCGCTAATCGATGAGGATATTTTATTCATTTTGAATATTTCAAAGCAAACAAAATACAACTCCAAACCTTCTTTCACTAGAAACCCGAATTTTAAGCACTCGTAGAAAAGAACACTGTTGATTTCACAACTGTTTCTTTCTTGACAGCACTGGCAGGTTTAAAATTTTCATCCAAAATTAGGTAAACAATAACCTCTCGAGCAGCGAAAATTCAAAACATTTCATTCAAACATAGATATGGTGCATTGATCCATCATATGAGTTTTTTCTACAAATTTCACTTAATCAAAGTTACTCAAAATCGCAGTTCGCTTAGGCGAACTCAAAAATTGGTAGTTTTCGTACTCATAATTAGGTAGCTTCATTTAACCGTGGAGAGGGAGAAACGAATACTACACTCAAAACAGATAACATGCAAATATAAGATTATTTAGTCCCTAGATAAGTAATGTCGCTAGTGTGCCCATTGTATTCGAGGCAAATCATGTTGCACAAAAGATCCCAAGCACTAGAGTCGATTTGTCGAGATTCGACTTGAAAACTGCTTTGAGAATCATGATCTAGTAGACCTACCTCTATTTTTACCCTTGTTATGGGCAAAAACTGCCAAAAGAAAAAGCAGACTACACTGAACCAGTTGCTCGCACATGAATGTGTTATCATTGCTTGACTTTAGCTTTTAACGATTGTATATCATTTTAAGTCTGTAGTACACTCTTTGTCTAATGGTCAAATATTTGACCATCTGACATAATGGTCAAATTTATTTGACATCATGGTTGTTGTTTTTCCGTGTTTGCCCCATGTTAAAATTGGAGAGTGACAAACAATTATATTTTACCAAATTTTTATCTGTCAAAAAGTGACAAATATTTGACGCTCGGTCAAAGAGTGTAATACAGGCTTTAGAACTGATTATCACCCTTTGCTTGCGCAGTTCAAATAAATAAGGGTAACACTGAACGATGACACCCCGTTTTTCTCTCAAAAAACAGAAAGTGACGTCTACGATTCAGGTACGGGATGCGCTTGCTAGCCGCAACCCCGCGCTTGTAATACCTATTTATGACTTTTTAAAAGATATCAAATATCAAATTTGATTATCTCCTTGCTGTTTCTGCTTATTTTTCCCAACACAACTACCCTCAAAAAGTTTCACACTAATTCTGTTCCTTTTTTCTTCTTTCTTGTGTTATTCTTTTTAGAGAAACATGAATCATTGCTTCTTTCTGAGAGACATGATCCACCAAACTTAGGTATAAGTTTTGATTTCGAAGAGATAAGGAACCATCACACCTCAATGAATAGTATTAATAATTGATATTTAACATAGAGAAGAAATTTAATGTTATTTTTAGTCGTAGGTTTAAATGACATGTATTTTTAAATTGTATTTATAAAAAAGAAAAGATGAGAGGGTTTTTATGCCTGTTTGAGGAGGAGCAGTCGGGATACAGGCTCTACTCAAGCTGGCTTTTCCCTACTCCAAAAGACATTCGGCCCCGTTATGCTTCGCGGTTGGGCCTAAATAAATATTAGTTATAAAAAAAAAAAAAAAGTTCAATCAAAACCGAATTAGCATCCTGGTCTCCATCATTTAAAAAGTTTTCGTTAAAAATGAGCGTTCGTGAACCCATATTATATACTGAGAAAATTATTTATATGTAACCTACAGTTAAATTTTTTAACCGGTTAATGTCAAAGATGCCAGATGTTTTTGAAAAATGACTGCAACTGCTCGAAAAACAAAAAAAAAACTGCTTGAAAACGAGGAGATAAGCCTGTATTACACTGTTTGCCTGCCACGCTTACCATGAAAAACCTATACCTAAGTAGAAATCACTCAAAATCCTTTTAAAGCGCACAAACTCAAAATTTGAGTAGAGAGGCTATACCTACTTCTGAGTTGTATGATCATATCTATAATTGGATAACGAAATATACCTAAAAATTGGTACCATATAAGATAAAACAGATACAAAAATGACTTGTTTTAACGCATATTGGGATGTTTAAGTTCATGATTATCAACAAAATAGGTAGTTTTAACGATTAAGTTCGTCAATTCAACCCATAACTAATTTGTTTTACAGATCATTGGTAATGCCAAGTGGGTAGTTTTAACATATCAGTGAGTTAACTTCACCCTAAACTAAGTAGCTTCTAATGACATATTTCTACAAAAATAAGTAATTTCAACCTAAAATAAAGTTCTTTTTACTCAATCCTATAGTATTGAGTACCCAAAAGTAAGTAATCTGGTATGAACTACAAATTGGGTAAAAATTACTCAACGATCGATAAAACTACCCAAAATTAAGCTCAAACTATTCACTATAAGCATTGAGAATTCCTGCAACAGAAATTGAAAATTTTGGTTTTTTAATACAAATAAAACTCAAAACACTAAAGATAATGTTTATAACATTGTTTATATTCCCTCCAACAACCGAAAGTTGCTTATCACACAATCGATCTTGAGGTGTGTCCGTTCGTTTTCTTGGTGGGACCTTCAACGCTGTAAATTTCCGGAAAACCAAAATCTGGCCCGTGCCACTCTGGCGCACACCAGTAGTTCATTCTCTGGTTCAGTGGCCCCGCAGGCGATACCACTTTCTGTGCGGGTGGTTTTGCTTTCGGAAGGAAGTCTACAAGAAACAGGATTTTTATTAGACTATGGAGAATTTTGCATTTGAAAATCACAAACCTTACCTTTCGCTAATCGATGAGGATATTTTATTCATTTTGAATATTTCAAAGCAAACAAAATACAACTCCAAACCTTCTTTCACTAGAAACCCGAATTTTAAGCACTCGTAGAAAAGAACACTGTTGATTTCACAACTGTTTCTTTCTTGACAGCACTGGCAGGTTAAAAATTTTCATCCAAAATTAGGTAAACAATAACCTCTCGAGCAGCGAAAATTCAAAACATTTCATTCAAACATAGATATGGTGCATTGATCCATCATATGAGTTTTTTCTACAAATTTCACTTAATCAAAGTTACTCAAAATCGCAGTTCGCTTAGGCGAACTCAAAAATTGGTAGTTTTCGTACTCATAATTAGGTAGCTTCATTTAACCGTGGAGAGGGAGAAACGAATACTACACTCAAAACAGATAACATGCAAATATAAGATTATTTAGTCCCTAGATAAGTAATGTCGCTAGTGTGCCCATTGTATTCGAGGCAAATCATGTTGCACAAAAGATCCCAAGCACTAGAGTCGATTTGTCGAGATTCGACTCGAAAACTGCTTTGAGAATCATGATCTAGTAGACCTACCTCTATTTTTAACCTTGTTATGGGCAAAAACTGCCAAAAGAAAAAGCAGACTACACTGAACCAAATTGCTCGCACATGAATGTGTTATCATTGCTTGACTTTAGCTTTTAACGATTGTATATCATTTTAAGTCTGTAGTACACTCTTTGTCTAATGGTCAAATATTTGACCATCTGACATAATGGTCAAATTTATTTGACATCATGGTTGTTGTTTTTCCGTGTTTGCCCCATGTTAAAATTGGAGAGTGACAAACAATTATATTTTACCAAATTTTTATCTGTCAAAAAGTGACAAATATTTGACGCTCGGTCAGAGTGTAATACAGGCTTTAGAACTGATTATCACCCTTTGCTTGCGCAGTTCAAATAAATAAGGGTAACACTGAACGATGACACCCCGTTTTTCTCTCAAAAAACAGAAAGTGACGTCTACGATTCAGGTACGGGATGCGCTTGCTAGCCGCAACCCTGCGCTTGTAATACCTATTTATGACTTTTTAAAAGATATCAAATATCAAATTTGATTATCTCCTTGCTGTTTCTGCTTATTTTTCCCAACGCAACTACCCTCAAAAAGTTTCACACTAATTCTGTTCCTTTTTTCTTCTTTCTTGTGTTATTCTTTTTAGAGAAACATGAATCATTGCTTCTTTCTGAGAGACATGATCCACCAAACTAAGGTATAAGTTTTGATTTCGAAGAGATAAGGAACCATCACACCTCAATGAATAGTATTAAGAATTGATATTTAACATAGAGAAGAAATTTAATGTTATTTTTAGTCGTAGGTTTAAATGACATGTATTTTTAAATTGTATTTATAAAAAAGAAAAGATGAGAGGGTTTTTATGCCTGTTTGAGGAGGAGCAGTCGGGATACAGGCTCTACTCAAGCTGGCTTTTCCCTACTCCAAAAGACATTCGGCCCCGTTATGCCTCGCGGTTGGGCCTAAATAAATATTAGTTATAAAAAAAAAAAAAGTTCAATCAAAACCGAATTAGCATCCTGGTCTCCATCATTTAAAAAGTTTTCGTTAAAAATGAGCGTTCGTGAACCCATATTATATACTGAGAAAATTATTTATATGTAACCTACAGTTAAATTTTTTAACCGGTTAATGTCAAAGATGCCAGATGTTTTTGAAAAATGACTGCAACTGCTCGAAAAACAAAAAAAAAACTGCTTGAAAACGAGGAGATAAGCCTGTATTACACTGTTTGCCTGCCACGCTTACCATGAAAAACCTATACCTAAGTAGAAATCACTCAAAATCCTTTTAAAGCGCACAAACTCAAAATTTGAGTAGAGAGGCTATACCTACTTCTGAGTTGTATGATCATATCTATAATTGGATAACGAAATATACCTAAAAATTGGTACCATATAAGATAAAACAGATACAAAAATGACTTGTTTTAACGCATATTGGGATGTTTAAGTTCATGATTATCAACAAAATAGGTAGTTTTAACGATTAAGTTCGTCAATTCAACCCATAACTAATTTGTTTTACAGATCATTGGTAATGCCAAGTGGGTAGTTTTAACATATCAGTGAGTTAACTTCACCCTAAACTAAGTAGCTTCTAATGACATATTTCTACAAAAATAAGTAATTTCAACCTAAAATAAAGTTCTTTTTACTCAATCCTATAGTATTGAGTACCCAAAAGTAAGTAATCTGGTATGAGCTACAAATTGGGTAAAAATTACTCAACGATCGATAAAACTACCCAAAATTAAGCTCAAACTATTCACTATAAGCATTGAGAATTCCTGCAACAGAAATTGAAAATTTTGGTTTTTTAATACAAATAAAACTCAAAACACTAAAGATAATGTTTATAACATTGTTTATATTCTCTCCAACAACCGAAAGTTGCTTATCACACAATCGATCTTGAGGTGTGTCCGTTCGTTTTCTTGGTGGGACCTTCAACGCTGTAAATTTCCGGAAAACCAAAATCTGGCCCGTGCCACTCTGGCGCACACCAGTAGTTCATTCTCTGGTTCAGTGGCCCCGCAGGCGATACCACTTTCTGTGCGGGTGGTTTTGCTTTCGGAAGGAAGTCTACAAGAAACAGGATTTTTATTAGACTATGGAGAATTTTGCATTTGAAAATCACAAACCTTACCTTTCGCTAATCGATGAGGATATTTTATTCATTTTGAATATTTCAAAGCAAACAAAATACAACTCCAAACCTTCTTTCACTAGAAACCCGAATTTTAAGCACTCGTAGAAAAAAACACTGTTGATTTCACAACTGTTTCTTTCTTGACAGCACTGGCAGGTTAAAAATTTTCATCCAAAATTAGGTAAACAATAACCTCTCGAGCAGCGAAAATTCAAAACATTTCATTCAAACATAGATATGGTGCATTGATCCATCATATGAGTTTTTTCTACAAATTTCACTTAATCAAAGTTACTCAAAATCGCAGTTCGCTTAGGCGAACTCAAAAGTTGGTAGTTTTCGTACTCATAATTAGGTAGCTTCATTTAACCGTGGAGAGGGAGAAACGAATACTACACTCAAAACAGATAACATGCAAATATAAGATTATTTAGTCCCTAGATAAGTAATGTCGCTAGTGTGCCCATTGTATTCGAGGCAAATCATGTTGCACAAAAGATCCCAAGCACTAGAGTCGATTTGTCGAGATTCGACTTGAAAACTGCTTTGAGAATCATGATCTAGTAGACCTACCTCTATTTTTAACCTTGTTATGGGCAAAAACTGCCAAAAGAAAAAGCAGACTACACTGAACCAAATTGCTCGCACATGAATGTGTTATCATTGCTTGACTTCAGCTTTTAACGATTGTATATCATTTTAAGTCTGTAGTACACTCTTTGTCTAATGGTCAAATATTTGACCATCTGACATAATGGTCAAATTTATTTGACATCATGGTTGTTGTTTTTCCGTGTTTGCCCCACGTTAAAATTGGAGAGTGACAAACAATTATATTTTACCAAATTTTTATCTGTCAAAAAGTGACAAATATTTGACGCTCGGTCAAAGAGTGTAATACAGGCTTTAGAACTGATTATCACCCTTTGCTTGCGCAGTTCAAATAAATAAGGGTAACACTGAACGATGACACCCCGTTTTTCTCTCAAAAAACAGAAAGTGACGTCTACGATTCAGGTACGGGATGCGCTTGCTAGCCGCAACCCCGCGCTTGTAATACCTATTTATGACTTTTTAAAAGATATCAAATATCAAATTTGATTATCTCCTTGCTGTTTCTGCTTATTTTTCCCAACACAACTACCCTCAAAAAGTTTCACACTAATTCTGTTCCTTTTTTCTTCTTTCTTGTGTTATTCTTTTAAGAGAAACATGAATCATTGCTTCTTTCTGAGAGACATGATCCACCAAACTTAGGTATAAGTTTTGATTTCGAAGAGATAAGGAACCATCACACCTCAATGAATAGTATTAAGAATTGATATTTAACATAGAGAAGAAATTTAATGTTATTTTTAGTCGTAGGTTTAAATGACATGTATTTTTAAATTGTATTTATAAAAAAGAAAAGATGAGAGGGTTTTTATGCCTGTTTGAGGAGGAGCAGTCGGGATACAGGCTCTACTCAAGCTGGCTTTTCCCTACTCCAAAAGACATTCGGCCCCGTTATGCTTCGCGGTTGGGCCTAAATAAATATTAGTTATAAAAAAAAAAGTTCAATCAAAACCGAATTAGCATCCTGGTCTCCATCATTTAAAAAGTTTTCGTTAAAAATGAGCGTTCGTGAACCCATATTATATACTGAGAAAATTATTTATATGTAACCTACAGTTAAATTTTTTAACCGGTTAATGTCAAAGATGCCAGATGTTTTTGAAAAATGACTGCAACTGCTCGAAAAACCAAAAAAAAAACTGCTTGAAAACGAGGAGATAAGCCTGTATTACACTGTTTGCCTGCCACGCTTACCATGAAAAACCTATACCTAAGTAGAAATCACTCAAAATCCTTTTGAAAACCAAAATCTGGCCCGTGCCACTCTGGCGCACACCAGTAGTTCATTCTCTGGTTCAGTGGCCCCGCAGGCGATACCACTTTCTGTGCGGGTGGTTTTGCTTTCGGAAGGAAGTCTACAAGAAACAGGATTTTTATTAGACTATGGAGAATTTTGCATTTGAAAATCACAAACCTTACCTTTCGCTAATCGATGAGGATATTTTATTCATTTTGAATATTTCAAAGCAAACAAAATACAACTCCAAACCTTCTTTCACTAGAAACCCGAATTTTAAGCACTCGTAGAAAAGAACACTGTTGATTTCACAACTGTTTCTTTCTTGACAGCACTGGCAGGTTAAAAATTTTCATCCAAAATTAGGTAAACAATAACCTCTCGAGCAGCGAAAATTCAAAACATTTCATTCAAACATAGATATGGTGCATTGATCCATCATATGAGTTTTTTCTACAAATTTCACTTAATCAAAGTTACTCAAAATCGCAGTTCGCTTAGGCGAACTCAAAAATTGGTAGTTTTCGTACTCATAATTAGGTAGCTTCATTTAACCGTGGAGAGGGAGAAACGAATACTACACTCAAAACAGATAACATGCAAATATAAGATTATTTAGTCCCTAGATAAGTAATGTCGCTAGTGTGCCCATTGTATTCGAGGCAAATCATGTTGCACAAAAGATCCCAAGCACTAGAGTCGATTTGTCGAGATTCGACTTGAAAACTGCTTTGAGAATCATGATCTAGTAGACCTACCTCTATTTTTAACCTTGTTATGGGCAAAAACTGCCAAAAGAAAAAGCAGACTACACTGAACCAAATTGCTCGCACATGAATGTGTTATCATTGCTTGACTTTAGCTTTTAACGATTGTATATCATTTTAAGTCTGTAGTACACTCTTTGTCTAATGGTCAAATATTTGACCATCTGACATAATGGTCAAATTTATTTGACATCATGGTTGTTGTTTTTCCGTGTTTGCCCCATGTTAAAATTGGAGAGTGACAAACAATTATATTTTACCAAATTTTTATCTGTCAAAAAGTGACAAATATTTGACGCTCGGTCAAAGAGTGTAATACAGGCTTTAGAACTGATTATCACCCTTTGCTTGCGCAGTTCAAATAAATAAGGGTAACACTGAACGATGACACCCCGTTTTTCTCTCAAAAAACAGAAAGTGACGTCTACGATTCAGGTACGGGATGCGCTTGCTAGCCGCAACCCCGCGCTTGTAATACCTATTTATGACTTTTTAAAAGATATCAAATATCAAATTTGATTATCTCCTTGCTGTTTCTGCTTATTTTTCCCAACACAACTACCCTCAAAAAGTTTCACACTAATTCTGTTCCTTTTTTCTTCTTTCTTGTGTTATTCTTTTTAGAGAAACATGAATCATTGCTTCTTTCTGAGAGACATGATCCACCAAACTAAGGTATAAGTTTTGATTTCGAAGAGATAAGGAACCATCACACCTCAATGAATAGTATTAAGAATTGATATTTAACATAGAGAAGAAATTTAATGTTATTTTTAGTCGTAGGTTTAAATGACATGTATTTTTAAATTGTATTTATAAAAAAGAAAAGATGAGAGGGTTTTTATGCCTGTTTGAGGAGGAGCAGTCGGGATACAGGCTCTACTCAAGCTGGCTTTTCCCTACTCCAAAAGACATTCGGCCCCGTTATGCTTCGCGGTTGGGCCTAAATAAATATTAGTTATAAAAAAAAAAAAGTTCAATCAAAACCGAATTAGCATCCTGGTCTCCATCATTTAAAAAGTTTTCGTTAAAAATGAGCGTTCGTGAACCCATATTATATACTGAGAAAATTATTTATATGTAACCTACAGTTAAATTTTTTAACCGGTTAATGTCAAAGATGCCAGATGTTTTTGAAAAATGACTGCAACTGCTCGAAAAACCAAAAAAAAACTGCTTGAAAACGAGGAGATAAGCCTGTATTACACTGTTTGCCTGCCACGCTTACCATGAAAAACCTATACCTAAGTAGAAATCACTCAAAATCCTTTTAAAGCGCACAAACTCAAAATTTGAGTAGAGAGGCTATACCTACTTCTGAGTTGTATGATCATATCTATAATTGGATAACGAAATATACCTAAAAATTGGTACCATATAAGATAAAACAGATACAAAAATGACTTGTTTTAACGCATATTGGGATGTTTAAGTTCATGATTATCAACAAAATAGGTAGTTTTAACGATTAAGTTCGTCAATTCAACCCATAACTAATTTGTTTTACAGATCATTGGTAATGCCAAGTGGGTAGTTTTAACATATCAGTGAGTTAACTTCACCCTAAACTAAGTAGCTTCTAATGACATATTTCTACAAAAATAAGTAATTTCAACCTAAAATAAAGTTCTTTTTACTCAATCCTATAGTATTGAGTACCCAAAAGTAAGTAATCTGGTATGAACTACAAATTGGGTAAAAATTACTCAACGATCGATAAAACTACCCAAAATTAAGCTCAAACTATTCACTATAAGCATTGAGAATTCCTGCAACAGAAATTGAAAATTTTGGTTTTTTAATACAAATAAAACTCAAAACACTAAAGATAATGTTTATAACATTGTTTATATTCCCTCCAACAACCGAAAGTTGCTTATCACACAATCGATCTTGAGGTGTGTCCGTTCGTTTTCTTGGTGGGACCTTCAACGCTGTAAATTTCCGGAAAACCAAAATCTGGCCCGTGCCACTCTGGCGCACACCAGTAGTTCATTCTCTGGTTCAGTGGCCCCGCAGGCGATACCACTTTCTGTGCGGGTGGTTTTGCTTTCGGAAGGAAGTCTACAAGAAACAGGATTTTTATTAGACTATGGAGAATTTTGCATTTGAAAATCACAAACCTTACCTTTCGCTAATCGATGAGGATATTTTATTCATTTTGAATATTTCAAAGCAAACAAAATACAACTCCAAACCTTCTTTCACTAGAAACCCGAGTTTTAAGCACTCGTAGAAAAAAACACTGTTGATTTCACAACTGTTTCTTTCTTGACAGCACTGGCAGGTTAAAAATTTTCATCCAAAATTAGGTAAACAATAACCTCTCGAGCAGCGAAAATTCAAAACATTTCATTCAAACATAGATATGGTGCATTGATCCATCATATGAGTTTTTTCTACAAATTTCACTTAATCAAAGTTACTCAAAATCGCAGTTCGCTTAGGCGAACTCAAAAATTGGTAGTTTTCGTACTCATAATTAGGTAGCTTCATTTAACCGTGGAGAGGGAGAAACGAATACTACACTCAAAACAGATAACATGCAAATATAAGATTATGTCAAATAATTATGTCAAATATAAGATAAGTCAAAAAGTGACAAATATTTGACGCTCGGTCAAAGAGTGTAATACAGGCTTTAGAACTGATTATCACCCTTTGCTTGCGCAGTTCAAATAAATAAGGGTAACACTGAACGATGACACCCCGTTAAGCATACAGACGCGAGGCATACGGACGCGAGGCATAGTACCCTAGGCATAATGGACGGCAGGCATACAGACACGAGGCATATGGACGCGAGGCCGAATGGATGCGAGGCCGAATGGACGCGAGGCCGAATGGACGCGAGGCCGAATGGACGCGAGGCCGAATGGACGCGAGGCCGAATGGACGCGAGGCCGAATGGACACGAGGCCGAATGGACGCGGGGCCGAATGGACGCGAGGCCGAATGGATGCGAGGCCGAATGGATACATGGCCGAATGGATACAAGGCCGAATGGACACAAGGCTTAGGGGAAGACATGCGAAATATTTTATTATCGTCATCATCATCACAGACCTCTTTCAATAACATGTATTTCGTTTTAAAGTGACATTTGGAAAGCAATACACTCGCGGCCTTCGGCCGACTCGCTGTTCGAGCGAATGCTGTCCTTACTCGCTACCGCTCGTTCGGACTTAACTAAGGGAAGAAAACTCTGTTTGAGTAGACCTAGCAAACCAGTAGATCAGTCGTTTGGGTGCGAGAGGCCGCCGCTTCCGACGGCGGGTCGGCGGCCGGCTCGGACTGCGGAAACCACGGCGGCTTAGTGCCGCCTTGTTTCCTTGCCCTCGATTATGCGTCTTCGCCGCATGATTTCAAGAAAAGTATTATACCCAACTTAAACTCTTTAGGAATATATTTACACCTGAACTACATAATTGGATCTCATGCCCGTCCCCACACTGAACAGTTAAAATGATTGTTATTAACTATGGGAAAAATTATGGACGAGCACATCGAAAGTGAAACGGTGTGAAACTGAATCGTAAAACAGTTCATGTTTGTGTATGATTTCACTAACCCATTCCCGGCGGAGAGTAATCAGATTTTACCTCGAAAAATGACCTTCGAACTCTTGTTATTCAGCAACTACGCGTTCAATTAATACAAACTAGGTTGCGTATTTTAGAATGATCTGTTCTCAAACCGCATTTAATAGTTTAATCGTTCAAAATATCAAGTTTAATTGTAAAGTTGTAATCCAAGTTCAGATGTCAGGTGATGCCATACACGCTTACCGGGAAAAACCTATACATAAGTAGAAATCACTCAAAATCCCCTTAAAGCGCACAAACTCAAGAGCTGAGTAGAAAGACTGTACCTACTTTTGAGTTATATGATCATACTTATAATTGGATAACGAAATATACCTAAAAATTGGTAGCATATGAGATATAACAGATACAAAAATGACTGGTTTCAACGCATATCAGGATGTTTCAGTTCATGATTATTAACAAAAACAGGTAGTTTTAACGATTAAGTTCGTCAATTTAACCCACAACTAGTTTGTTTTACAGATCAATGATAATGCAAAGTGGGTAGTTTTAACATATCAGTGAGTAAACTTCACCCAAAACTAAGTAGCTTGACATATTTCCACAAAAAAAAATTCCACCCAAAATTAAGTTCTTTTTAGTCAATTCGATAGTACTGAGTACCCAAAAGTAAGGAACCTGGCATGAACTGCAAATTGGGTAAAAATTACTCAACGATCGAAAAACTACCCATAATTAAGCTCAAACTACTCAAATTAAGCATTGAGAAATCCTGCAGTGAAAAATTGAAAATTTCGGTTTTTTATATAAATAAAACTCATAACACTAAAGGAAATACTTCATTGTTTATTTTCCCTTCAACCACCGAAAGTTACTTATCACACAATCGATTTCGAGGTGCGGCCGTTAGTTTTCTTGGTGGGATCTTCGACGCTCTAGATTTCCAGAAAACTAAATTCCGGCCCGTGCCACTCTGGTTCATTCTCCGGTTTGTTGTCCCCGCAGGCGTTATCACCTGCTGTGCGGTTAGTTATGCTCTCGAAAGGAGGTCTACAAGTAACAGCATTTATTATATATGGAAAATTAAAATATATATATGAAAAATTAAAATATATATGAAAAATTAAAAATCTCAAACCTTACCTTTCGCTAACCGATGAAGATTCTACATTCACTTTGAATATAATAAAAGCGATCAAAATACTACCACATACATAAGACATACGTAACACTGGCGTTTTTTTCTGGTACACATTGCCCCATAGTACTCCGTACCTCGCCTTGTCAAACTGCTCGATAAATAATGAACAAAATGAATTTTCTTTTTCTCGGCCTTATCGAGCCCCAAAGAAAATCCCATAAGGATCTGTCAGAAAATTATTTACAAAATCAATGCAGCATTTTTCGAGTAGGAACGAGACAAATGCAGGGCTGCGCAGGCACACTGCCTTCAAAGACAACTTAAACAGAGGTTTTTTTTTACAGAGGTTGGTACTTTCGAGTAGTTCATTTTGTACCAACTTTTTTGGAAGATTTCTTCCTGAGTGTTACGTATGTCTTATGTATGTGATACTACTGCAAACCTTTTTGCACAAAAAACCGATTTTTCAACACTCGTAGAAAAAAAAACACTGTGCACAACTGTCTCTTTCTTGACAGCGCTGGCAATTAGGCAAAATTCGGTAAAACAAAACCCCTCGAGCCGCGAAAATTATTGATGGAAGGGATAGAAGGAAATTACCAATTTCATAATTAATACAACCTAGAATATTTCATTCAAAAATAAGTTTCTGTAATTATCCATCATGTGAGTTTTTTCTACCAATTTCACTCAATTAAAGTTATTCAAAATCGAGCTTCGCTTAGGCGAACTCAAAAACTGGTAGTTTTCGTACTCATAATTAGGTAGCTTCATTTAACCGTATACGGCATCACCCGCCGGGAATGGGTTGATGGAGCTGACATGGATGATTTTCTTTCACATATGCGCTTGAATTCATGTTGAAAATTATCGACTACTATCACTGAAAATATAAATGCAAAATTTTTCATTGATGATATTTTTTTACAAGCGTGCATAGCGAATCATATTATTTAATGTGAATTAGGCCGTTACAAGTTTTATTTTCATTTTATGTCACCCATCCCCCCTCCCTTCAAAAATCTTTAATATTGCAAGGGGAAGAAAAACAAGCTCAAACCGTTTTGTTCATTTCATTGGTTTTCCGACAGCATAAATGCTTAATTTAGCAACAAACAAGTCAGGTGACAGCGAGAGTGTCATCGAAAGGCAAGCGAAATTAATAAAAATAATAATAAAGTGTTATTTTACAACATTTATTTGAGTGCAAGTTACAAACGTCATAACTTGCACACAAACTTTGATCAAAGATATTTCTTTTTTTTTCGTCTCGGTGTTATTTATTTTTTGCCACCCCTCTGCTAACTTTGATAACCTTGGACATAAAAAGAATTTAAAATTTGTATCAGCCTTATTAGTGCATCGAGTATTTCATATGACTTTTTTAATTTCACCCGTCTGATATTTCTGAACAATAAATTCTCTAATAAGGACTCGACGACTCCGTTCAGTATAACGACGTTTGATGTTACGTTCCCAAACAGATCAACTCCTATAAATAACCTGTAAAAATCCAGCGACGCCAGCGACATTACTTATCTAGGGATTATATAATCTTATATGCAAATGCGTTGTTTTTTTATAGCGTGTAACTATCTTCTTGCTGTAACGCATGCATGACTCAAACGAAGTTTTAAGTAATATCAGGAATACTGAATATGCATATTTGTCCGTAAAACACAATTTTTTTGAGTCTGTGTTTTTTCAATTTGCTGTTGAAGAGGAGCTGACCATTAACCCCTCTAAAACAACCATCATTCCCTTCACCCGGAAAAGAAGGTACAACTTGGAGAGCCTGAAGCTGGGCGAGACTACACTGCAGCTTTCCACTGAGACTAAACATCTTGGAGTAGTTTTAGATCAGAAACTCAGCTGGAATGCACATATTGAATATGTCATCGGTAAAGCTACGAGTGCCCTCTGGGCATGTAGCAAAGCTATTGGCAGAACATGGGGTCTAAGGCCAAGTATGATCTATTGGTTGTACCAGGCAATAATAAGACCAAGAATAACGTATGCCTCGCTAGTGTGGTGGCCTAAAACAAAAGAAAGGTCAACGCAGAACAAGCTTGGCAAGTTGCAAAGGCTAATTTGTAATGCAATTACAGGAGTAATGAAAAGTGCTCCGTCGAAAGCCTTAGATGCAATTCTGCATCTATTACCACTCCACCAGGTAGTACAACTAGAGGCGGAAAAAAGTGCATTGAGACTAACACGCCTTAAAAAAGTACCTGATGGAGATCAGACAGGCCAGCTGGCAATCCTCAAACATTTTCAGCTGAGCAAACATATACCAGGTATCGAAGATTGGATGAATACAGAAGCAAACTTCGAAATACCTTTCAAAATCATAGAGACCGAACGGGAAGTTTGGGAACAAGGTGGCCCAAACATCCGACAAGGCTCTGTCGTCTTTTACACAGATGGCTCAAAAATGAATGATTCAACCGGAGCAGGTATAAATGGTCCTGGGATAAGTATCTCGATACCAATGGGCCGTTGGCCTACAGTGTTCCAGGCCGAAATATTTGCAATTTATGAATGTGCACAAGTCTGTTTGGCTAGGAAATACAGGCATGCTAACATATGCATTTTTTCTGATAGCCAAGCAGCACTTAAAGCACTAAAAGCCTTCACATGTACCTCTAAGCTAGTATGGGAGTGCATCCTTTCACTGAAACAACTGGCAGAAAGGAACCAAGTATGTTTATACTGGGTTCCTGGTCACTGCGGAGTGGAAGGCAATGAAAAAGCCGATACGTTAGCTAGACAGGGGTCATGTACCGATTTCATTGGCCCAGAACCGTTCTGTGGGGTGTCATCAAGCGCCTTGAAAGCAGAATTGAAAACCTGGGAACATAGGACAATACAAGAGAACTGGAGATGCTCAGTAGGGCTACGCCAGTCTAAACGCTTTATAAAACCAAGCGTCAAGAGAAGCCAGCAATTGCTTAGTTTAAATAAAAAGGGACTAAGGACAATTACCGGACTGTTTACAGGACACTGTCCAAGTAAGCATCACCTGAAACAAATTGGTCAGTCAGATGACGAAATTTGTCGTCTCTGCGGGTTCGAATGTGAAACCGCAGAACATTTGCTCTGCCACTGCAGTGCACTAATACAGCGCAGAATAAGAGCCTTTGGAAAAGGAACTTTGGAGCCTTTGAGGTCTGGTCTGCGAATCCTAATGAGGTAATACATTTCATACGAAATACAGTGCCTAATTGGGAGAAAGGGTGCGATAGGACAACGACGATCACTTCCATCAATAGTGATATGTCTGCCACGAGTACCTAGACTAAAGAAGAGGTATACCACAAAAGATCAAAATAATGGTCGCAGTGGTCCAAATCTTACAAAAAAAAAAAAATTTGCTGTTGTATAAAAGTCTCTTCAGAATTTTGAGTTTATATATATTTGCGCACGCAAATTTTCTAAAAATGTGTGCGAGCGCATAACCTGTGAGCCAGATTTTTCGGGGTTTCGTGCAGTTGCAAAAATTTTACAATCCTGCATCTCACTGTTTTGCGTAACGAGAATCAACATTCGACCGTGATGAAGTGTGTTCGAAATTGTAACCAAAGCGTTAAATCCAGAAAAGCGCAAGTTTAATAATCGAAGTACGCTAAACTGATCAATGCTGAAAGCTTATGAAATTATTATTTTACGTGAAAATAAACCAAAATATTTTGTAAAACGACAATGAATACAAAAACCGTTGGCGATAAATATTGTTTACCTCTCAGTTATAACAATACTCATAACAAAAAAATGCTTTTTTCCCTTGGTTCAAATTGACAGTCAATGACAGTCATTCTGGTTCATTTTGACACTCACACAGTCACACGTTTCTCCCTCTCACACGCTCACTCTGTGCTTCTCAGCGGGTGAGTTGAATTTTAATCATTTTTTTCAGTTGTTCGAGGACGTCAAAATATGAGTAGAATTAAATTGATCATGGCGGCAAATTTCCTCAAAATTGGGTAACTGGTGCTTGCGTGTTGTTTTTGTTATTTTTTTGCAATTAAAAGCAAACAGCAAACCAAGCAAACCGTCTGAAAAAAGGAAGAAACAGAAATGTTTGAAATTAGTTTTTATCGGTAGCACAGATAACAGACATCCAAGCTAGAACAAAAAACTCCAGAAATCGTGTGTAAGATTTCAAACTTTTACTCGTTTGGAATGCTAACGACATCTTTCTGCAACTTGCGACTCTAACCAGTTTAGTGATGGCAGCGCTGGATTACAGTCAAAGCTGCCAGACGCATGAACATTATTGTGCATTTAAATAAAAATGATCAAATCGTCGCTGATGATCTGGCAGTCAGGCTCACTTCCGATGTTTATTTTTGTTGTTCTCGCAACACTGCAACCATCTCAGCCGCCACTGCGCTGTCACTACGGCTTACAAAAACAAATACATTGAAATCATTCCCGCAGTTAATGTTGTGTGAACACCGTGAACACGCATTTATTCTATGTGTTTGTAAAGTCGGAAGAAAGTTCGGAAGTCGGAAGTCACTACGGCTTACAAAAACAAATACATTGAAATCATTCCCGCAGTTAATGTTGTGTGAACACCGTGAACACGCATTTATTCTATGTGTTTGTAAAGTCGGAAGAAAGTTCGGAAGTCGGAAGTCCGACTTCCGAACTTTAATTTAGTGCTGGCGCCACAATATCACAGGTTATAGAGTCGCTGTTTTTGCAATGATATAACACTGATAACATCACGAAATTTCTACATTAAAAACCGCAACCGCATTCGTTGTTTTGCTTTCGTCTCGATTAGACGCAAATTGTTCATCTCCGTTTGAGTTCGCAAAATAACAATACACGAGTTATCGTACGGGTGTTTTTTTGTCGATTAGTTCTTGTGCTGCGCGATAACAATAGCCGGCAGTTTATCGGCAGAAACATCTTCTGCACACTGGTAGGGGCAGGCTACCCCGCCAGTGATCCGATAGGCAGCTGATATATCAGCAAGAATAATTCTCCCGCACCGCTGTTACCCCGCTAGCAGCACAGACCACCATACGATCGAGCGAGTGGAAGTCAACTACAAGTGGCATCTACAAGGTCGCGTGTAGGATACGGCCACTGTGTCACAACACGAAGCTGGATCGTCATTGTTTGTTCTGCGGAGACGCTCGATTAATCCTACTATCAGCCGTGAGGTCGTGACTTAGACGTTCGGTGAAGTATTCACTTTAGAATTTTTATCATTATTATAAATAGTATTATTATTATTATTATTATTGTTATTATTATTATTATTATTATTATTATTATTATTATTATTATTATTATTATTATTATTACTATTATTATTGTTATTATTATTATTATTATTATTACTATTGTTATTAGTATTAGTATTACTGCCTTTTTTTTATTTTGATCCATTGTAGTTTGAAAAATTGTTTTTAAAATTTGATAGCAACTACTTGACCCCCCCCCCCCACATTCGAATATTTATCGTTTGTGTGCGGTAGAGCGTAACGCTCCCGCAAAATGGACGACATGCAGGTGCAACTATTCCTGGATGTGGAAACAACTGGGGAAGAGATTGAGATCTCCCCCATCAATTCCCCTCTACCTTCCCCGCTACCTAGCCCCGTACCAAGGGTACCGGCAACACGGGTGAAAGCTTACCCAGATGCTTCGAAAGGTCCGTTCGTAGTTTACTTCAGGCCCATAAAGAAGCCTCTAAATATAATTCAAATCGGCAAGGACCTGGCAAAACAGTTTTCGGACGTAACCGAAATTACAAAGGTTAGACCGAACAAACTGCGAGTTGTTGTGAGTAGCTTGAAGCAAGCAAACGCAATTGCTAGCTAGGAGCTCTTCACGAGAGAGTACCGCGTGTACATCCCTGCCAAGGACGTGGAGATCGACGGTGTGGTTACCGAAGGAAGCCTCACGGTCGATGACATTTTGCGTCACGGGGTTGGCTGCTTCAAGAACCCCCTGATTCAAGATGTAAAGATACTGGATGTCAAGCAATTGCATTCAGTATCCATCGAAGAAGGGAAGAAGAAATTCTTCCCTTCGGATTCCTTCCGTGTAACATTCGCCGGATCCGCACTGCCGAACTACATCTCTTTGGACAGGGTTCGTCTGCCTGTACGCCTGTTCGTACCGCGGGTCATGCATTGCCAAAACTGCAAGCAGTTAGGTCATACAGCCACCTACTGCTGCAACAAGGCACGCTGCAGCAAGTGCGGAGGCAATCATGCTGAGACCGCTTGCAGTGAGGATACTGAAAAGTGTCTTTACTGCGAGGGAACTCGGCATGACCTTTCGGCGTGTCCCGCGTACAAACAGCGCGAGGAAAACATAAAGCGTTCCCTCAAGGAACGATCAAAGCGCTCTTTCGTAGAAATGCTGAAGAGTGCTGAGCCACCCTCGACAGGAAACATCTTTTCCTTTTTGCCAACCGATGAGGGTACATCTGACGATCCCGTCGAAGGGTGTTCTTATGCCATGCCAGAAGGATCTAGGAAGAGGAGAATGATCAACTCTCCTAATCTTTCTCGCAAAGGTCGCAAGATAACCCCTAGCGGAATGACCAATAAGCCAACACAAAAAGGAAGCGGTGAAGAAAAACCGAAGCAAGTACCTCCCGGTTTTAATTTTAAATCAAACCAGGAGTACCCACCGCTTCCTGGGGCACCAAAAACCCCTCGTGCACCCATTTCTCGATCAGAAGATAAAAAAGAAACAGGGTTCATAAAATTTTCTGATATTGTGGACTGGATATTTAAAACATTCAACATACCAGATCCCCTACAAAATATTCTTCTTGCCCTTCTTCCTACAGTGAAAACCTTTTTGATGCAACTAGCAGCAACTTGGCCCCTCATTTCAGCTATCATATCTTTCGATGACTAATACGGCGAAAGAGGTTAGGAATTTTATCACTGTATTACAGTGGAATTGCAGAAGTATCATCCCCAAATTCGATCTATTTTCTCATTTAATAAATACATACAATTGTGACGCATTTGCGCTCTGTGAAACTTTTCTCAATTCAAACGATCAACTCAATTTCCACGATTTTAACATTATTCGTCGAGATCGAGACTCACACGGTGGAGGGGTACTTTTAGGGATTAAAAAGTGCTATTCCTTCTTCCGAATCGACCTCCCCGCGATCTCGAATATTGAAGTCGTTGCCACTTAAACGAATATTAATGGAAAAGACCTATGCCTTGTTTCGTTATATATGCCTCCATCCGCGCGGATTGAACAGAAGCATCTCACTGATATAGCAGAGTTGCTTCCCACGCCTTTTTTGATATTGGGAGATTTTAATTCTCACTGTTCGCTATGGGGGTCGCTGTACGACGACAACCGATCTTCTTTAATCTGTAACTTGATCGACGACTTCAATATGACAGTTTTGAATACTGGGGAAGCGACACGTGTACCTAATCCTCCAGCACGTGAAAGCGTGCTTGACCTATCCCTTTGCTCGACATCATTAGCGTTAGATTGCCGGTGGAAAGTAAACAACGATCCCCACGGTAGTGATCATCTTCCAATCGTTATATCAATTGCTAATGGTTCAACTCCCCCGAGCCCAATCAATATTTCCTACGACCTTACACGTAATATTGATTGGAAGTGTTATGAGTCTATTATAGCGCAATCTATCGAGACTCACGAGGAACTTCCTCCGGAGGAAGAACACGCGTTCTTAGCTGGCTTGATAATCGACGCCGCGACTCAAGCTCAGACGAAACCGATACCCGGGGTAACGATTAGACAGCGCCCTCCCAACAAATGGTGGGACAAAGAGTGCTCTGAGCTGTACGCGCGAAGGTCCGCGGCGTATAAGGACTACCGGGAGTACGGCACTGTCAACCTGCTTCGAAAGTACGAGGCACTGGGCAGGCAGATGAAGAGCTTAGTAAAGGCGAAAAAACGCGGGTACTGGCGGCGGTTCGTAAACGCGTTGTCCAGGGAAACAGCGATGAGCACTCTTTGGGATATCGCCAGGCGCATGCGGAACCGTGACGTTTCGAATGAAAGCGAGGAGTATTCAGATCGCTGGATACTCGATTTTGCCAAAAAGGTCTGTCCGGACTCTGTACCGGAACAGAAAACCTTTCGCGACGCGTTATTAGTAACTACGGAAGAGCCTCCATTTTCGATGTTGGAATTTTCAATGGCTCTCCTGTCGTGCAACAATAAGGCTCCAGGGTTAGATAGAATAAAATTCAACCTGTTGAAGAATCTACCCAACTCTGCAAAAAGACGCTTGTTGAATTTGTTCAACAAGTTTCTTGAGCTAAATATTGTTCCGCATGACTGGAGGGAGGTAAAAGTCATTGCTATTCGGAAACCCGGGAAACCTGCCTTTGATCACAATTCATATAGGCCGATTGCGATGCTCTCTTGCCTCCGGAAATTAATGGAGAAAATGATCCTCTTACGGTTAGACAAATGGGTCGAAACAAACGGGTTACTTTCAGATACTCAATTTGGCTTTCGCCGGGGCAAAGGGACGAACGATTGCCTAGCGTTGCTTTCTACTGAAATTCAACTAGCCTTTGCTCGAAAAGAGCAAATGGCTTCTGCGTTCATGGATATTAAGGGGGCTTTTGACTCTGTCTCTGTAGAAGTTTTAAGCGCGAAACTTCATTCGCAGGGACTTTCACCAAATTTGAATAACTTTTTGCTCAATTTGTTGTCAGAAAAGCATATGTATTTCTCACATGGCGATTCGACTACTTTCCGAATTAGTTACATGGGCCTCCCCCAGGGCTCATGTTTAAGTCCTCTCTTATATAATTTTTACGTCAATGACATCGATGAATGTCTTGCAAATTCATGCACGCTAAGGCAACTTGCAGACGATAGCGTTGTATCCATTACTGGTGGCGAGGCTAGAGATCTGCAAGGACCATTGCAAGATACCTTAGACAATTTGTCTGAATGGGCTCTTAAGCTGGGTATCGAATTCTGTCCGGAGAAAACTGAGCTGGTCGTTTTTTCTAGGAAGCATAACCCAGCTCAGCTGCAGCTCCTACTAACGGGTAAAACGATCTCTCAGGTTTTAGTCGCTAAATATCTCGGGGTCTGGTTCGACTCTAAATGCACCTGGGCTTGTCATATTAGGTATCTGACACAAAAATGCCAACAGAGGATTAATTTTCTTCGTACGATTACCGGAACTTGGTGGGGTGCTCACCCAGGAGACCTTCTAAGGTTATACCAAACAACGATATTGTCAGTTCTTGAGTACGGCTGTTTCTGCTTTCGCTCCGCCGCGAACACGCACATTATAAAATTAGAGAGAATACAATATCGTTGTTTGCGTATTGCCTTGGGTTGCATGCAGTCGACCCATACGATGAGTCTTGAAGTGTTAGCGGGTATTCTTCCGATGAAACATCGTTTTTGGAATCTCTCTTACCGGTTGCTAATTCGATGCACAGTTATGAACCCATTAGTAATTGAAAATTTCGAGAGGTTGGTCGACCTTCAATCTCAATCGAGATTTATGACTTTATATTTTGACTATATGGCTCAAGATATTAATCCTTCTTCATACGATTCCTTCAATGTCGCACTTTTAGATACTTCTAATAATGCTATATTCTTCGACACCACCATGAAACAAGACATTTCTGGTATCCCGGATCAATTGCGACCCCAAGAGATCCCTAAGATTTTTTCCAATAAGTTTAAACATGTTAGTTATGATAAAAGGATTTACACTGACGGATCTAATCTAGATGAGTCCACTGGCTTACGTGTTTTCCACGAAAATTTTACCGCCTCCTACAAACTCGATGCTCCTGCTTCCGTGTACGTCGCAGAACTTGCTGCTATTCAGTACTCTCTTGGAATCATCGAAACCCTACCCATAGACCACTACTTTATCTTCACAGATAGTCTCAGTGCCATTGAGGCTCTGCGATCAATGAAGCCTGTGAAGCACACCCCGTATTTCCTGGGGAAAATACGGCGGTTTTTAAGTGCTTTAACAGATAAAAATTACCGGGTTACCTTAGCGTGGGTCCCTTCTCATTGCTCGATTCCGGGTAACGAAAAGGCTGACTCTTTAGCTAAGGTGGGTGCTATTGACGGCGATATTTATGAAAGACCAATTGCTTATGATGAATTTTATAGCATTTTGCGTCAGAGAACACTCAACAGGTGGCAATCATCATGGAACTCAGATGAACTGGGACGGTGGCTACATTCCATTTTTCCTAAGGTATCGACGAAAGCATGGTTCAAGGGGTTGGATGTAGGTCGGGACTTCATTCGTGTGATGTCCAGACTTATGTCCAATCACTATACGTTAAACACGCATCTCTTTCGTATAGGGCTTGTAGACAGTAATCACTGCGTTTGTGGCGATGGCTACCATGACATCGAGCATGTTGTTTGGTCGTGTACCGAATACTGTGGTGTTAGGTCCGAGCTTATAGATTCCCTTCGGGCCCGAGGAAAACAACCGAACGTACCCGTTAGAGACATTCTGGGAAGCGGTGATCTCCAGTACATGACACAGCTATACGTGTTCATAAAACACGCTGGTATTAAAATATGAAACTCTTCTATCTATTTGTTAGATTACTATTCCCGCTACACGCTGAAAGAAGATGATACACCAAGCTGGCGACACTCAAACGAAGACTCGGCATCTTTATGTTCACGCAGACACCTCAGTCCAAACTGCTCAAATAGAACATCACTGCTTAGCCATGTACAAATAAATAAATCGTATAACTCAATATAGTTAAAATCAAAATTGTAACTCCCCTCCTCTCACCTTAAATCCCCACTAGCTCGTAGTCGGCCGCGAGAATAAAGAAAAGGCCTCCCTCTTTTCCCTGCTAATTTAGAATTTATAAAAAAAATGTACTTGGCTCAGTTAAACATAAATTGTATCGTGCCGTGTCAAATAAACTATTTAAAAACTCAAAAACCGCAACCCTTCTTATTGCGAGAATATCGATAAAAGCTGTAAAACTATCGATTTTGTTAAATCGTTGACCACTAAGTGTTCTTAGCGCCACCATACTGCGTATTGCGACATGCTAAAAAACCGTTGAATCTTTTTACACATAAAGCGAAACTAGCTTGGATGTCTGTTATCTGTGTCGGTAGCTAATTCATAATTTGAAATAATTGACTGCAACTTATGCCAATTTTTCTTTTTCACCAGGACTCGTTGGTTGGATATACGGCGAATACATTCAAAGATCTCCCGTGTCCCGGCGAACAAAGGTAAATTTCTTGAAATAAGCCTTTTTTAAAATAAAATTCATTAAAAAGGCAAAATATAATAACATCAAGTCAATAATGATAATTTTTCCGAAATTCCCTCATTGAAGCTTAAAGTACTCATTTTTTAATCAAAAAAAATAGCATGTAAAAGTCTCAAAAATTATATTTAAACTCAAATATCTCAACATGTTTCAGTGATATTAGTACAAACCTGTAAATGTTTTGAAAGCTCTGTTTATCTTCTTTCCAAAACTGCCTAAATATTAAAAATCGGTTGAGAAATGACTGAGTTAAAAAAAATGTATGCCCTGAGGTCCAAAAAACCGTATTTTGACCATAACTTCAGATTTTGGAGGTTTTTGGAAAATTTCTAATATGAGCGAATGTTACACTCAACAAGACCTACAACCTACGGTAGGTCACTTCAGAAGTTCTTGTGTTTTTTCACCATTTGTAGCACCGCGAAATAATTGTGGGATAGAAGCCAAAATTCTGGTTTTCTTAAAAAATGTATAACTCACTCAAATATTCACCGATTTTCACAAGACCTCTTTTGTTCGATTCGTCATTGAATATAATTTTAAAAGTTTAGTGTATTTGTAGTATCTTTCTCACAAAAACAGGGGGCAAATTTCAAATTAAATTGAAAAATTGCGTGAAAAAAACTAAAAAAATATATTTAAACTCAGTTTTGAAAGCTCTGTTTATCTTCTTTCCATAACTGCCTCAATATTGAAAATCGGTTGAGAAATGACTGAGTTAAAAAAAATTGTATGCACTGAGGTCCAAAAAACCGTATTTTGACCATAACTTCAGATTTTGGGGGTGTTTGGAAAATTTCTAGTATGAGCGAATGTTACACTCAACACACACCAAAAATTCTCTTTATGGTTCAGCAAAGTACATTGCTGAAAGTGTATCAGCAAATCACTTGTTTACTGAATCACAGTATTTTTTCAAAAGTTTTCTGTAATTCAGTTCTACAATTTACTGAATTTCGTTCAGTAATTTAATTTTTGCTGGAAACCAGTATTTCATTGATAAATTTACTGAAAATCAGTAATCGATTCAGTGATTCGCAAAAATACAGCAAATCTATTTGCTGAACAGAAAACAGTAAATGAAGGTTTGCTGGAATCCAGCGAAAGAATTGATATGTCAAAATATTTTACGTCAAGCTGACATTAGTAAAACGCGCCAAATCGCTGTGCAGCTGGTACGGGATCATCTCTAAGCTCCTGATAGCGGATATTGGACCATAGCTAAGTCACTGTTGGGCTAGATGAACTTAAAGGTTGAAATGATAATCATACATCTCTAGTTCAACAGTAATTTGGCTATGATCCGATGGGCGGATAGAAGCTGGTGCCTGAGGGAAACATGGTTCCCTTGAACTAACTGGTTAACCAGCAAATTGATTTATGATTTGCTGAATGAACAGCAAATTGTCATAGCTGACAACCAGCAATTTGTATTTTGTTTTACTGAACATGCAGCAAACGATCTGTCATTTTTATGCAATTGAGCATTACTGAATAATCAGCTAATTTCATTTTGCTGAACAGATTGCTGGAAACACAGCTCACCAAAAATCAGCAAAATTTTGCTGGTTTCCAGCAATGAAAATTTGGTGTGAAGACCTACAACCTCCTTTTATTCCTTTTTTTTCTTCACAAGTAGGTTTAATAATTTTCCTACAATTACATTATCTTAACTGCGAAAGCTAATAACGTTCAATAATACTAAAAAGCGTACAAATATATATAATAGTGTTGAAATGTCACCATTTGTGGCAGAACACACAATACTAATTCTGAATAGATATTTTAGTACATAAATAAATCATTACAAACTACCCCCCTATAAAAAAAAAAGACCTACAACCTACACTAGGTCACTTCAGAAGTTCTAAATCGCTGTAGCACAGTGTAATCCAAAATTTTGTACAAAACCTATTCTTCAAATAGTACACGCTCATTTTTTGTTACTCTAAAGTGAGTTAGATGTCACCCACTTTTGAAAAAAGTGGAGGTACCCTAATAAGGGTACTTTTACGGTTACTCACTTCTGAGTAAGGGCGTCATACGTCAAAAACTGAGTAGAATCTACTTTGTTCATGCAAACCAGAAATTAACGAAAATGAGTACAAGTTACCCAGTTTGCCTAAATACGGAAATTTAATGATTTCTGGTTTTTGTAAATCTGACTCAATAAATAAAATAAAATCAGAACAATCAAAAACACAGATTTATTTTTTATCGAAACATTAGAAAATTTACTAAATCATTCCCGTGTCTTCATTGAATGTGGCACCCAACCGGTTGACAGGTGCCCGTGAACTGTGATTTACATTTTTGTGCCAGAAAATCCGTCATCATTCGTCACCTAATACTGCGAAGGATTTAAATTGCATCGATTGTTGAGCACTGTACATCAATACAAATGTTTCCGTTTGTTATCACGAATAAAAGTCCGGCTTTAAACGGCATCGTAGAACATACAACATGCGGTTGTTCATTTTGAAGAGATCTTTTAGGTGTTTTCAAATCCTCTGCAATACTGATGTTGGGCTGAAATTATTAATTGATTAAGAAATTATTGATTTGATGACAGATCAGATACTTACTGCTAGCCAACCGATAATATTGCTGTTGAAAACTTTTGACATATACATATACTCAGGGTGAGTGAACATCATAGATAATAACTAAAAACTGAGTAAACATGGTAATTATGAAAATTTGGGTTCATGTTACTCAATTGTCCAGTACTCGATTACTCACTTTTTGACATTTTGCATAAGAATACCAAACTGAGTAGATCCTAATCAGATTAGAGTTGAAATAAAGCAGCGTGTATAAAGATCCCGCATAAACAAATACCATACACGAATTGTTTCCCGTATAGTATCTTAACCATTTATAAAAAAAGTCACATAACCATTTACATACCATATCAGCTTCAGTTTTGACCATCTGGTTTATAGTAAACTGAGAAATAACCATTTGGTGAACTAGGCGTTAGGTATGATTACCATTCAAAAACATCGATTTTCCCGAGCATATTTTTTTTCGATTTTATACACGATATGGTAAACTAATAATCCCAAATTTTGTACTATAACTATTCTTTAAATAGTATAAACAGATACATAAGACATACGTAACACTGCAGGGATTCAATTTCGAAAACCGAAATCATCGAGAGCGTCACGAAAATTGTCCAATTCCAAACGTTTTAAGCATAGTCAATTTTCAACCGATTTCCGTCATTTTTGCAGTAATCGATTGAAAAATCATTTAATGATTGTTCGAACTATTGTACTATTGAAAATTGTTAAGCCTTGTCGAAACGCAAATGTCAACCTTTGATTGGTCGCTTGCTGCCTTTCCCTGGAAAGGACGACATAATAGAGTACGTAGTTAGCCGGGAATACACTCGTTGGGCTATATAAAAGACTGCTTCTCCTCAAGCAAATCAGTTTACTAGCGGCAGGCAGCAGCAGCGGACAGTAGCAGCGATGGCAGTGGGCAATGGTGGCGTTGAGTAGCAACGGCATCAGCGGCAGCGGTAGTGGTTAGCTGCAGTTCCTACCTATTTCGGCTCCCCTTCGATCTGAGTTGGACCCCACCAGCGGTAATCCAATTCAGATATCGTTGGGTGAATACAACCAGAAACTTAACGAGAATCGCACCGCCAGGTGGTTTGAGAAGCCACCATTATCCAGCGTGTATATATAGGGTGTGTACACATATCGTCCCCTCAATGCTAAAACTAGATAACTCGAAAATTGACGTTTCGAGAAAAAAGAGTTTGAAAATTTGTCCTATTTGGTTATGACGATTCAAATGCCATTTTTGGGTTAAGCGAGAAACGAATCAATTCCATAAACTTTATTCAAACAAATGTATGTTATGAAATTCCTGAGGAATATTAAGCTAAGTTAGACCACAGATAACAGACATCCAAGCTAGTTTCGCTTCATGTGTAAAAAGATTCAACGGTTTTTTAGCATGTCGCAATACGCAGTATGGTGGCGCTAAGAACACTTAGTAGTCAACGATTAATTAGAATTGATAGTTTTACAGCTTTTATCGATATTCTCGCAATAAGCAGGGTTGCGGTTTTTAATGTAGAAATTTCGAGCAGTCGTAATTTGTACACATTCGACAATTTTATTCCTTCCCAGCTTATATTTACGATAAATATGTTTGTTTTATTAAAATCCACAAAAAAAAATTAAAAATTTAAACAAATAAAATTTTAATAAAATCAACATTAAAGATTTGAAAAAAAATCTTACACACGATTTCTGGAGTTTTTTGTTCTAGCTTGGATGTCTGTTATCTGTGGTGCTATGGAAAAGTGTGGAATAACCAACTGTACTTCGACTGACAACCGTTTCCTGTGGAAATGCGAAGGAATATGCAAAAGACACTTCCACGCTGCCTGCGTAGGAACCCGTAGAAACCAAGAAGAACTACTGCGTTCATTCATGCTGCCTTTATGCATAGAATGCCAGGAACAATTCATGGACCAACTGCAACTGCAGAAGCATCCAGCATCGTAAAATTTCAACAGAAAGTATTGAATCACAAATTAAACTGAGTCATTCAATAATCAGTCAATTTCCAAAACTGACTGTAACGCACGACACACTGGACAGTATCAATACACTGCTTTCTGAATTGAAGACGGTAATTAAAAATGTAAATATCAACACAAACAATGCGTCGGCAAAAACCATAAATCGCATTTCGACGCTGTTCGGCGAACATGTCCATGACTCTATATCGGATATAACGGACAATAGTAAACAAAATCGGCAGCATACAAAGAATATACAACAGCACCTGGAAAAAGCATTCACTAATATAGAATCAAAAATTGACAATATGAAACACTCATTAGAAGCCATACAAAATAAGAAAACAAAATGCAGTGCAACGGCGCAGGAACTAATTACTGAATTAAAAGCGCTCAAAGAATCTAATTCACTCCAACCAAAAACAGACAATCATCCCAGTCTGGCTGAAGAATTTCGCCTTTCATTGCCACTTCCAGAATCGGACTCAGAAGAACACCGTATACCAAATTTCACATCAGGCTGGCGCCTAATTGGCAATAAAAAAAGTATGGAAACGCGACTGGACTGAATATGACGCCAGAAAGCGTAAAAGACGCATGCAGGAAAAGCAAGCAGAAAAGGCCGCTCGTAAACGTATGCAGCAACGCAAACGTCAGCAGGAAAACTCAAACTCTATCAGCATAAGTAACAACATCTATAAACACGGAATAAACCATTTCGTTTGCAACGGAAAGAAAACTCAAATTTCTGAAATGCCAAAACAACCACTACCCTCGGACAAAGACCTCCTGGCAGCGGCACGCGTTCAATTTGCTGGGCCGCCGAATGCAGACATAACATCAAAATTTATAAATTTCCAAAAAGGCGAAACCATCAACCCATATCGGACAGAAAAAAATGCAACTAACGCCAGCATACAATCAACACCGCGAGACAGCCAATTTGAACTTGACCCCATGCGTCCACCAATTGTCCAACTCACGCAGCAATCGTCGAATGGCGTCGAGCGCTTTTTGAAGGCTAGACTCCGCGACCCAAAAGTAATGCATATTACACGCCTATATCTCGCATTCATGAAGGATCAATCATCATCTGTATGCGTAGAAGGAATGACACCAACCAGCATAAGAATGCTTCTCGCATCCGAAGGACTGCCGACATCTCCAGAACAACTCCAACGCTTCTTTATTGAAGTCCATCAGGAATATAGACTCACGCCAGCCGAAGCAGTAGCCGACCTTCAATCATATCGTCATTTTTTATCAAATGAACGCACGCACCGTCTTCAACAACTTCACGGAAGTGTAAACAAATTTAGTACATCAAATTTTCGCACGTAAGGACGCCCTCTTCTGAGGCAGAAACTTCTTCGCTTCCTCGACAGAATGCGAATGAAATTCTTATCTACTGTCAGAATTTCAATCGCATGAAAAGCCCAAGCAAAATGAAAGAAATTCAACAAAATCTATCGTCGCCTTCTTTTAACATAATTTTAGGAACTGAAAGTAGCCTATTCAGTTTCGCTAAAACCATATGTACTCAAAATTGAGTAAAAGTTGTTTTACTCATTTTTGAGTACCACCGAATGTTATAAAAATTGAGTTAATATTACCCATATTATACCTGATGCGCGATGCGTAAAAGTTACTCATTTTTGATTAAAAAATGAGTACTTTAAGCTTCAATGAGGGAATTTCGGAAAAATTATCATTATTGACTTGATGTTATTATATTTTGCCTTTTTAATGAATTTTATTTTAAAAAAGGCTTATTTCAAGAAATTCACCTTTGTTCGCCGGGACACGGGAGATCTTTGAATGTATTCGCCGTATATCCAACCAACGAGTCCTGGTGAAAAAGAAAAATTGGCATAAGTTGCAGACAATTATTTCAAATTATGAATTACCTACCGACACAGATAACAGACATCCAAGCTAGTTTCGCTTTATGTGTAAAAAGATTCAACGGTTTTTTAGCATGTCGCAAAACGCAGTATGGTAGCGCTAAGAACACTTAGTGGTCAACGATTTAATAAAATCGATAGTTTTACAGCTTTTATCGATATTCTCGCAATAAGAAGGGTTGCGGTTTTCGAGTTTTTAAATAGTTTTTTTGACACGGCACGATACAATTTATGTTTAACTGAGCCAAGTACATTTTTTTTATAAATTCTAAATTAGCAGGGAAAAGAGGGAGGCCTTTTCTTTATTCTCGCGGCCGACTACGAGCTAGTGGGGATTTAAGGTGAGAGGAGGGGAGTTACAATTTTGATTTTAACTATATTGAGTTATACGATTTATTTATTTGTACATGGCTAAGCAGTGATGTTCTATTTGAGCAGTTTGGACTGAGGTGTCTGCGTGAACATAAAGATGCCGAGTCTTCGTTTGAGTGTCGCCAGCTTGGTGTATCATCTTCTTTCAGCGTGTAGCGGGAATAGTAATCTAACAAATAGATAGAAGAGTTTCATATTTTAATACCAGCGTGTTTTATGAACACGTATAGCTGTGTATGTACTGGAGATCACCGCTTCCCAGAATGTCTCTAACGGGTACGTTCGGTTGTTTTCCTCGGGCCCGAAGGGAATCTATAAGCTCGGACCTAACACCACAGTATTCGGTACACGACCAAACAACATGCTCGATTTCATGGTAGCCATCGCCACAAACGCAGTGATTACTGTCTACAAGCCCTATACGAAAGAGATGCGTGTTTAACGTATAGTGATTGGACATAAGTCTGGACATCACACGAATGAAGTCCCGACCTACATCCAACCCCTTGAACCATGCTTTCGTCGATACCTTAGGAAAAATGGAATGTAGCCACCGTCCCAGTTCATCTGAGTTCCATGATGATTGCCAACTGTTGAGTGTTCTCTGACGCAAAATGCTATAAAATTCATCATAAGCAATTGGTCTTTCATAAATATCGCCGTCAATAGCACCCACCTTAGCTAAAGAGTCAGCCTTTTCGTTACCCGGAATCGAGCAATGAGAAGGGACCCACGCTAAGGTAACCCGGTAATTTTTATCTGTTAAAGCACTTAAAAACCGCCGTATTTTCCCCAGGAAATACGGGGTGTGCTTCACAGGCTTCATCGATCGCAGAGCTATCTGTGAAGATGAAGTAGTGGTCTGTGGGTAGGGTTTCGATGATTCCAAGAGAGTACTGAATAGCAGCAAGTTCTGCGACGTACACGGAAGCAGGAGCATCGAGTTTGTAGGAGGCGGTAAAATTTTCGTGGAAAACACCGAAGCCAGTGGACTCATCTAGATTAGATCCGTCAGTGTAAAACCTTTTATCATAACTAACATGTTTAAACTTATTTGAAAAAATCTTAGGGATCTCTTGGGGTCGCAATTGATCCGGGATACCAGAAATGTCTTGTTTCATGGTGGTGTCGAAGAATATAGCATTATTAGAAGTATCTAAAAGTGCGACATTGGAGGAATCGTATGAAGAAGGATTAATATCTTGAGCCATATAGTCAAAATATAAAGTCATAAATCTCGATTGAGATTGAAGGTCGACCAACCTCTCGAAATTTTCAATTACTAACGGGTTCATAACTGTGCATCGAATTAGCAACCGGTAAGAGAGATTCCAAAAACGATGTTTCAACGGAAGAATACCCGCTAACACTTCAAGACTCATCGTATGGGTCGACTGCATGCAACCCAAGGCAATACGCAAACAACGATATTGTATTCTCTCTAATTTTATAATGTGCGTGTTCGCGGCGGAGCGAAAGCAGAAACAGCCGTACTCAAGAACTGACAATATCGTTGTTTGGTATAACCTTAGAAGGTCTCCTGGGTGAGCACCCCACCAAGTTCCGGTAATCGTACGAAGAAAATTAATCCTCTGTTGGCATTTTTGTCTCAGATACCTAATATGACAAGCCCAGGTGCATTTAGAGTCGAACCAGACCCCGAGATATTTAGCGACTAGAACCTGAGAGATCGTTTTACCCGTTAGTAGGAGATGCAGCTGAGCTGGGTTATGCTTCCTAGAAAAAACGACCAGCTCAGTTTTCTCCGGAGAGAATTCGATACCCAGCTTAAGAGCCCATTCAGACAAATTGTCTAAGGTATCTTGCAATGGTCCTTGCAGATCGCTAGCCTCGCCACCAGTAATGGATACAACGCTATCGTCTGCAAGTTGCCTTAGCGTGCATGAATTTGCAAGACATTCATCGATGTCATTGACGTAAAAATTATATAAGAGAGGACTTAAACATGAGCCCTGGGGGAGGCCTATGTAACTAATTCGGGAAGTAGTCGAATCGCCATGTGAGAAATACATATGCTTTTCTGACAACAAATTGAGCAAAAAGTTATTCAAATTTGGTGAAAGTCCCTGCGAATGAAGTTTCGCGCTTGAAACTTCTACAGAGACAGAGTCAAAAGCCCCAAGCCTGTATGTTTCTGGTCAAACTGGTGGTTTTAGATCATCCGAACCAATCCGAACTCATGAGTTACATCATTGTGAAAATTTCAACTTTTCAGCTTCCGGCAGTATTGTTGCCTCAGTTTCAAGAACATACCTCTGTCATGTAATGGATGGGTGTTTTGAGACATTCTCAACAGGTTGCTATTGAATTCCGATCCTTTGATTACGAGCTCTAGGCCAAAATCCAAGGAAAACGGTCAAGCTTTTTCGCCCGAAGCAATGCAAATGTTGGGAGTGAAATGTTCGTACACGGACAATGGTAATAATACTAGTGACTCTTCAGATTCTTCTAAGTGCTCAGATTGATTAATAAACAAAACAGTGTAAGCCCCGAACCTCACTGATCTAAAAAAAAATAGTTATGTTTCATTCATAAAGCTATAGTCATTTATTGTAGAAAAGAAACTACTATTGAATCCGAATTACATAATCAGAAAAGTAACAAATCACTCAAAGGTGGGTTAATCCATGAAATTTTTAGTCACAACTATTTATTATACTACATTGATCCATGATACGTTTCCAGTACAAAAACCCATAAAAATAATTTTGATCAGGTTTGATGTTCTAAGTGCTCCACTGTGCAACGGCCCATTGGTATCGAGATACTTATCCCAGGACCATTTATACCTGCTCCGGTATTGAAAACTGTTAGTAAAGAGCTCTTAAAAACAAAAGGTTCATTAATTTACCCCAGTTAGGACGCACTACACAGAGTATGAAACACAGCACAGATGTCTTTTACTCTTAGTTTCTTTTGAGAAATAAATAGCGGTTGAAAAAAGAGAGAGCGAGAGAAAAAGAGAGAGAGACAGAAAAAAAAAGAAAGATAGAGAGAGAAATGATCCAAAATGTAAAATATCTTATGTTTAAACTTTCTTATTAAAATATTCTAACATTCAAGCAGCTGATAAAAAAACTCGCTCAGTATGATTTTTGAAGAGCTTTGGAGCTTCCATTTGCACTTGTATACACCAGAATCGGATAATGCGTTCTGTAAGAATGGCGGGATTTTTTCTTGTTTTTCTTTGTTCGATTTTGATATACCACACAGATAAACAACATATTTACACCTGCACACCTGCATACGTACATACACACATCGACATATATACAGCCAGTGTTCATTTAGTTGAACTGAGTCGATTGGTATACAACAGTTGGCCCTCAACAGATTCGTTTGGTGTTTAATGTTAAATATCCTTTGTAAAAAAATACTTTCGATCAATATCTCGAAATCCAAGCCACTAATCAAAAATCCACTCGATAGCATTCTGGGGGAGCACAGTAGCTTTCATTTGCATATAAGATCATCAAAATCGGATATTGCGTTCTAGAAGAAAGGTGCGTTGGTATTTTGCTGCACATACATACAGACAACACACATACACACACATACACACATACACACACATACACACACACACACGAACAGACATTACTCAGTTCGTCGAGCTGAGTCGAATGGTATATACGGTTCGGCCCTCCGGATCTTGGATCTATTTTGCGTTTTTCGACCGATTTTATAACCTTTGTTTAGTATAACAATGCTAAAAAGTGAAATCACGTTATAAAAGCAAAGCTTATACCAAAGCCTGCTTAAACTCACTCACTTTTCTCAGAGATGGTAAGACCGATTTTCACAAAATCAGTTGCAAATGAAAGGCCTTATAACACCCTATTGAATTTCATTGTAATCGGATTTTTAGTTTAGGCACCGTGTTTCAAAATGTGAGTACCAATTTAAACAAAACTGGTGGCAAATGAACTGTCAAATGGGCTGTCTTGAAAATCCTAAACGAATTATTAAACATGTGGTTCAACAATTTTTGAAAGAAACGTGTCCCGGTGGCTTCGAAACTCATTCATTTTTCATAGATTTAGCTGAATCATTTCTGCCTTTCTCCTAGAAAGGTATAGCAATTACTGGAAAAACTAAAGGTATGAAAGTGCTCCAGAGGGCCGAATGTCGTATATCACTCGACTTAGTTCGACGAGCTGAGCATTTTCTGTGTGTATGTATGTATGTGTGTGTGTGTGTGTGTGTGTGTGTGTGTGTGTGTGTGTGTGTGTGTGTACGTGCAACTTTTTTTTCTCACTCACTTTTCTTAGAGATGGCTGGACCGATTTCCATGAAATTAATTGCAAATGAAAGGTCTAGTTGCCCCATAGGTTGCTGTGTGTGTAATTTTTTTTCTTACTCACTTTTCTCACAGATGGCTGGATCGATTCCCGTGAAATTATTTTCAAATAAAAGGTGTAGTTGCCCCATAGGTTGCTATTGAATTTCATTGTAATCGGATTTTTGGTTTAGAGGTTATGTATCAAAATGTAAAAATTTATTACAAATATTACTTCAAATTTCAAATACTATTCTCAAATTATTCCTTTAAATACAACATAAATATTATTATTATTTATTATTATTTATTAAATTATATCCATCCGACTAGCAGCCTTAATGAATAAGTTAGTGTATGGCTGAGAAAAGCCACTTCGAAAGTCACTGGTAGGCGACTATCAAGGCGGCATAAAAACCCAGCATCTTTAAAAAAAATAACAAAAACAAATACAGAGATATTACAAAAATCCAATACAGATAACATAGATAAAGTCGAAACAAACAATGCACATTAAATGACTATACTAGAAATAAAAATTAACATTTTGTCGCTTATAAACCAGGGCCATCCGACGAACAGGTTCATGCTGGCCATAATTCGTGCGGTGTGCGTTGGTCTGCAGTCGCTGATGACGTTGTGGACGAAGAGGGCATTGCAGCTGAAGCATTGTCAAGATAGCGGGGCAGTCATAGCAACCAGTGAGGATTTTGTGCACTGTTCTGACCAATATGTCCTTACGACGCTCTTCAAGGGGTTTTATCCTAACCAGCAGGCAAAGGCTTTCGTATGGCAGGGTTCCACCGTAGTAATCTGCGACAAATATTTCGGATAAAGAGCTTTTGAATGGGCTCGATTCGCTGTATCCAAAAATCGTAGTACGGGTTCCAAACAACGCAGACAGTTTCTAAAACTGTGCGTACCAGAGAGCGGTAGAGTGTGCGCAAAGTACCAGGATCGTAAATCTCCTTTCCAATTCTTAATATTAAACCAAGTTGACGATTGGCTTTATTGATGATTGCAGAATAATGCTGCCTAAATGACATACTAGTGTCCAACAAAACACCCAAATCAATGACAACGTCCCTACGATGTAAATAAGTGCCAGCGATACGATAATCAAAAAGCAACGGCTGTTTTTTGCGCTGGAAGCTGATCACGGTACATTTGGGAATGCTCAGCATCATACAGTAGCGTAGGCACCAGTCGTTGAAAGAATCGAGTAACGTCTGGAATCTACAACAATCATCATTATTCTCAACAATTTGAAATATTTTAGTATCATCAGCGTACAATAGTCGTGTGCCAGGTAGTAGATCTTTAGTTACATCATTAATGTACAAAGAGAAAAGCAGCGGCCCAAGAATGCTGCCCTGAGGAACACCAGAATTGTTGCTGAACCAAGCGGATCAATATTCTAAAATCCAAAGAGTGAATACACCTTTATTGAATTACTAGCTGACCCGGCAAACTTCGTCCCGCTTATTTTTGTGTTTAATTTAATAATTTTAAACATTCCAAATCCATTGATTTCTTGCTATTTGTTTATATCGTTTCAAATGATTGGTTTTATCGGAATGACGGAAATACTCATATTGTGTGGTATTCAATTATTGTTTTCCAGAAACTGAAAGTAATCATCTTCGAATTCAAAATGATGTCCAGAGTCAATGCTTGGCTTATATACATTATTTCGATTACGGAAATATTCATATGTAGTAGTATTTGGCTGTTTCCTAGAAGTTGCCATCTTACAATTCAAAATGGTGTCTGAAGTCAATTTTTAGCTCCTTGCATAAGTCCGGTTAAAGAAACACTCATATTTGGTGGTATTTGGTCACTTTAGGCTAATTTTCAGAAACCGGAAATCGCCATCCTAGATTTTGAAACGGCATTTGGAGACAATTTCTGGCCCCTGAGCGTCATTCTGGTTCAAGAAACACCCATAATAGGTGTTATTTGGTCTTTTTCGGCTGATTTCCAGAAACTGGAAGTCGCCATCTTAGAATTCAAAATGGTGTCTGTGGTCGATTCTAGCACCTGTGTATCATTCTGGTTCCGAAGAATCTCATATTGGATGGGAATCGGCCATTTTTGGCTGTTTTTCAAAAAACCGGAAGTCGCCATCTTGGATTACAAAATGGCATTTGGAGACAATTTCTGGCCTCTGAGCGTCATTCTGGTTAAAGAAATTTCGTAATTTTCGGCTGCTTTTCAAAAACTGGAAATCACCATTTTACAATTCAAAATGTTATCTGAGGTCAATTTGTGGTTTCAGTGCATCATAAAAATTCCGGAAATACCCATATTGGGTGGTATTTACCGTCATTTGCCGCTGTTTTTCAGATACCGGAAGTCGCCATCTTGGATTTCAAAATGGTATGAATTTGGGGACATGCCAGAAGAAGGAAGGATGTCGAACCATTACGGACATGTTTGTTACACCTAAAAACATTCACCTGCCAAATTTGGTTGTATTTGCTTGATTGGTTCTCGAGCTGAGCGTAATTTGTGTTTCATTTGTATGGGACCCCTCCCTTATAGAGAAGGGAGGGGTATCAAACCATTATGGATATATTTGTTATCCCTAAAAACATTCACCTGCTAAATTTGGTTCCATTTAGTTGGTTAGTTCTCGAGATGTGCGGAAATTTGTGTTTCATTTGTTTAGAACCCCTCCCTCAAAAAAGAGGTAGGGGTGTAGAACCGTTATGGACATTTTTGTTACCTCTGAAAACATTTACATGCCAATTTTGGTTCTTTTTGGTAGATTGACTCTCGAGCAGTGCAAAATTTGTGTTTCATTTAAATGGGACCCCTCCCTTATAAAAGAAGGAGGGGTGTCAAACCATTATAGATATATTTGTTACCTCAAGAAACATCTACCCGCCAAATTTGGTTCCATTTACTTGGTTAGTTATTTAGATATGCAAAAGTTTGTGTTTCATTTGTATGGAACCCCTCCCTTCCAGAAAAATGAAGGGTGTCGAACCGTATGGACATATTTGTCACTCCCTAAAACATCCACATGCCAAATTTGGTTCCATTTGCTTGGTTAGTTTTCGAGCTGTACATGAATTTGTGTTTTATTTGTATGGGACCCCTCCCTTTGATGAGGGAGGGGTCTCAAACTATCTCAGTCACCTTTCTCGGCCCCTAAAACCCCTATATACAAAATTTCACGCCGATCCGTTCAGTAGTTTCCAAGCCTATATGAATCAGACAGACAGACAGACAGACAGACAGAGCTGCATTTTTATATGTTTAGATTTGTATGGGACCCCTCCCTTTCCAGAAGAAGGAAGGGTGTCGAATTAACATGGACATATTTGTTACTGCTAAAAACATCCACATGCCAAATTTGGTTTGGTTTGCTTGATTAGGTTTTGAGTTGGACAGAAATTTGTGTTTCATTTGTATAGGACCCCTCCCTTGCAGAAGAGGGAGGGGTTTCAAACCAGTATGGGCATACTTGTTACCCCCAAAAACATTCACATACCAAATTTGGTTATGTTTACTTGGTTAGTTTTGGAGATGTGCAGGAATTTGTGTTTCATTTGTATGGGACCCCTCCCTTACAGAAGAGGGAGGGGTTTCAAACCAGTATGGACATGCTTGTTACCCCCAAAAACATTCACATATCAAATTTGGTTATGTTTACTTGGTTAGTTTTGGAGATGTGCAGGAATTTGTGTTTCATTTGTATGGGACCCCTCCCTTCCAGAAGAGGGAGGGGTCTCGAACTATCTTAGGCTCCTAAAACTCCTATATACAAAATTTCACGCCAATCGGTTCAGTAGTTTCCAAGCCTATATGGAACAGACAGACAGACATACAGACAGACAGACAGACAGACAGACAGACAGACAGACAGACAGACAGACAGACAGACAGACAGGCAGACAGACAGACAGAGCTGCATTTTTATATTGAATTATATTTGGCAATTGAAGGATGTTTTCCAGAAATCGGAAGTCGCAAATTCGGATTTCAAAATGAAATATGGGGTTGATTCCTGGCCTCTGAGCATCATCCCGGATACTGAAAAACTCATATTGGGTAATGTTTGTTCCTTTTAGACTGGTTTCCAGAAACCGGAAGCTACTGTCTAGAAATTAAAAATGGTGTCTGAAGATGATTTCTGGCCTCAGGGTATCATACCGCTTCCCCAAATCGTATTGGACGATATTTGTCACATTAGACTGTTGGTCGGAAACTGTCGCCATCTTCACCATAGAAATACCCAGATCAGGCAGTTCGGCAATTTTATGATATATTTTATGATTACCAGGCAACCAGAAGTGGTCATCTGGATTAAAAATGGGGTTTGAGGTCGGATTCTGGCCACTGGGTATAATCCAAGTTTCAAGAACCCATATTGATTGATATTTGCCTATGATTGGATGCCATTCAGAAACGATCATATACATATATCATATGCGTTAAAAAATTTCATTTTCACTGATAAGATCATTCAAATTAATGTATAAGAAACAACTTGTTATTATAAATCGTTTGAAATCTACTGACTAAAGTTGACATAAACAATCCAAATATTTATACGCTGTATATGAGTACAAATCGATTATACCACGATCAAAAACAAAATCGCATCGTATATTTGAAAGAATTTAATTTTTTTTAGTTCAAAATAGTTTATTTGACACGGCACGATACAATTCATGTTTAACTGAGCCAAGTGCTTTTTTTTAAATTCTAAATTAGCAGGGAAAAAAGGGAGGCACATTTTTTATATCTCGCGGCCGACTACGAGCTAGTGGGGATTTGAAGTGAGAGGAGGGGTGTTACAATTTTGTTTTTAACTATTTTATATTACAGAATGTATTCATTTGTACGTGGCTAACCAGTGGTGTTCTACTTGAGCAGTTTTGGTCTGAGGTGTCTGCGTTAACATAGAGTTGCCGAGTCTTCGTTTTAGTGTCTCCAGCCGGGTGTATCATTCTCTTTCAGTTTGTGACAGAAATTGTATTCTAGCAAATAGATAAAAAAAATCAAATTTAGATGCCAGCATTTTTTATAAACCCGTATAGCTGTGTCATGTACTGGAGATCACCGCTTCCCAGAATGTCTCTAACGGGTACGTTCGGTTGTTTCCTCGGGCCCGAAGGGAATCTATAAGCTCAGACCTAACACCACAGTATTCGGTACACGACCAAACAACATGCTCGATGTCATGGTAGCCATCGCCAAAAACGCAGTGATTACTGTCTACAAGCCCTATACGAAAGAGATGCGTGTTTAACGTGTAGTGATTGGACATAAGTCTAGACATCACGCGAATGAAGTCCCGACCTACATCCAACCCCTTGAACCATGCTTTCGTCGATACCTTAGGAAAAATGGAATGTAGCCACCGTCCCAGTTCATCTGAGTTCCATGATGATTGCCACCTGTTGAGTGTCCTCTGACGCAAAATGCTATAAAATTCATCATAAGCAATTGGTCTTTCATAAATATCGCCATCAATAGCACCCACCTTAGCTAAAGAGTCAGCCTTTTCATTACCCGAAATCGAGCAATGAGAAGGGACCCACGCTAAGGTAACTCGGTAATTTTTATCTGTTAAAGCACTTAAAAACCGCCGTATTTTCCCCAGGAAATACGGGGTATGCTTCACAGGCTTCATTGATCGCAGAGCCTCAATGGCACTGAGACTATCTGTGAAGATGAAGTAGTGGTCTATGGGTAGGGTTTCGATGATCCCAAGGGAGTACTGAATGGCAGCAAGTTCTGCGACGTACACGGAAGCAGGAGCATCGAGTTTGTAGAAGGCGGTAAAATTTTTGTGGAAAACACCGAAGCCAGTGGACTCATCTAGATTAGATTCGTCAGTGTAAAACCTTTTATCATAACTAACATGTTTAAACTTATTGGAAAAAATCTTAGGGATCTCTTGGGGTCGCAATTGATCCGGGATACCAGAAATGTCTTGTTTCATGGTGGTGTCGAAGAATATAGCATTATTAGAAGTATCTAAAAGTGCGACGAAACATAAAGAAGGATTATTATCTTGAGCCATATAGTCAAAATATAAAGTCATAAATCTGGAATGAGATTGAAGGTCGACCAACCTCTCGAAATTTTCAATTACTAATGGGTTCATAACTGTGCATCGAATTAGCAACCGGTAAGATAGATTCCAGAAACGATGTTTCAACGAAAGAATACCCGCTAACACTTCAAGACTCATCGTATGGGTCGACTGCATGCAACCCAAGGCAATACGCAAACAACGTAATTGTATTCTCTCTAATTTTATAATGTGCGTGTTCGCGGCGGAGCGAAAGCAGAAACAGCCGTACTCAAGAACTGACAATATCGTTGTTTGGTATAACCTTAGAAGGTCTCCTGGGTGGGCACCCCACCAGGTTCCGGTAATCGTACGAAGAAAATTAATCCTCTGTTGGCATTTTTGTGTCAGATACCTAATATGACAAGCCCAGGTGCATTTATAGTCTAACCAGACCCCGAGATATTTAGCGACTAAAACCTGAGTGATCGTTTTACCCGTTAGTAGGAGCTGCAGCTGAGCTGGGTTATGCTTCCTCGAAAAAACGACCAGCTCAGTTTTCTCCGGAGAGAATTCGATACCCAGCTTAAGAGCCCATTCAGACAAATTGTCTAAGGTATCTTGCAATGGTCCTTGCAGATCGTTAGCTTCGCTTCCAGTAAAGGATACAACGCTATCGTCTGCGAGTTGCCGTAGCGTGCATGAATTTGCAAGACATTCATCGATGTCATTGACGTAAAAATTATATAAGAGAGGGCTTAAATATGAGCCCTGGGGAAGACCCATGTAACTAATTCAGGAAGTTGTCGAATCACCATGTGAGAAATACATATGCTTTTCTGACAACAAATTGAGCAAAAAAATATTTAAATTTGGTGAAAGACTCATAATTTCATTTCATAATTTCATTTCATAATTTATCAAAGCAGCTAGCTTTAAACCGCCTTTGGGTTTTGTTTCTTTGTAAGTTTGAGAAACAACCTGTTCATTTGATTTTCTTTAGATAAGTCGTGTAGTCATTTACCTTGGTCAACACAAGCGTGGCCCCGAAGGTTAAACTGAGAAAAAATTAGAAATTATAACTTTTTAACAATTCCTGTGATTTTTTATTTTCTAGAGCAACTATTGTGAGCCCCAGAGCAGCAGTTTATTAAACTTTCTCAACCACTGTTATAATAAATTAAAACGGGTATTAATAAACTAAACCTTTATTTTAAAACTAAGATTGTTGAAATCCGTCCAGCCAACCTTGGCAAAACAAGTGAATTTAAAAAGTTTTCTGAACACGTTTCTTTTCATAACCTTTGAACTTTTGTGCAACCATCATACATAACATACATAACTGACAAAGTTACAGTCCGATTGTAATAAAATTCAATATGGTCTTATCAAACAAATAGACCTTTTTATTGCAACTCATCTTGTGTAAATCGGCCCATCCATCTCTGAGAAAAGTGGGTGAGTTCAATGTTTCTTTTCATAGCCTGATTTCCCATTATTACATCACGGACATAGTTAAAGACCAATAACAATTAAATTCAATAGGGTCTAATGGGGCAACAAGACCTTCCATTTGACACTTATTTTGTGATGATCGGTCTAGCCATCTCTGAGAAAAGTGAGTGATATTAAACAGTGTTTGAAACACGTTTATTTGCATTACTTTTGAACTACATGTTCAATCATTATAGATACTATTTTACGAATGATTCAAAAAACAAGCCTGTTCTTTTGATAAAAATTTTGTTCAATCGGTTGTTGGGTTTCTGAGATAATGAAGTTTTGTGATTTTCACATTTTGATGCATAACCACGAAACTGAAAATCCGATTACAATAATATTCAATAGGGTCTTATGGGGCAACGAGGCCTTTCATTTGCAATTGATTTCATGAAAATCGGTCCAGTCATCTCTGAAAAAATCGAGTGAGATTGGGAGACCGTTACATACATACATACACACACACACACATACACACACACACACACACACACACACACACACACACACAGGAGAGCAGTGAGTGGATTCACCGCGGTTGGTCGATTATATTTCAGTGGTGCGTTTTTTTCATCGTCGTGCGGGAATTACGAGTCAAAGTAGTGATTTAATTTCGGGAGCATTTCCGCGACCTGACGGGGATTTGCCACATACTGGAGTAAAGTCATTTTTATTCACGGAAGTCAAGAAATAGTTAGAAAAATCGTGACATTATTAGCGATATTGACGCTCTAATGAAGACAGTGCCTTGTGTTCTTCCCGCTTTCGCCGGGCTGCAGGCAAGAAGCAAAGATTGATTATATGGTGTGCTTCTTTACTTGCCGTCCCCATACGCTGGATATAGAGCAGCACAACACTGTAGTGATACAGCATCGCATTGTCTGCGGTAAACGTGTGGAGTATTACGTGTGGGTCAACAGAACATTATAGCAGTACAGAGAACAAGACCTTGCGAACGAAAGTGGAAGACGAAGGCTTTTGATAAAGACCTTTTTGTTGAGGCCCTGCGTATTGATGGAAGGCTGTTCTGCCAAAATGCGGATGAGCTGACGAATGCACTAGCTAGGGCGTGCGATGCCGCCATGCCCAGAAGAGAGGAGCCGAGGAGTAAACGTCGGCCAGTTTATTGGTGGAACGAGCAACTTAGCAGCCTTCGAGCTAGTTGTCTCCGGGCCAGGAGACGCGTCCAGAGAGCATGCTTTGCAGCAGACCGAGAGAAGCGCCAAAGGGCGTTCCGGGCGGCAAGGGCTGCATTTAAACGAGAAATGAAGCTAAGCAAAATGAACAGCTACAAGGAACTATGTCGGGACGCGGACGCTAACCCTTGGGGTGAAGCGTACCGAATCGTGATGTCGAAGGTCAAAGGGCCAATGACAGCTATGGGCCAAAGCCCAGAAACGTTGAAAACGATCGTTGAGGGACTTTTCCCGACATATAACCCGGTGACTAAGCCGACTACACCTTACGGTGAAGAAGATGGGAGCGACGCCAATGGGCTGCAAGTCTCCAATGAAGAGCTCCTGAAGGTGGCAAACAAGCTGAAGACAAAAAAAGCGCCTGGTCCAGATGGAATTCCCGGTGTAGCTTTTAAAGCTGCGGTCCAAGCATTCCCGGACATGTTCAGAACGGTGATGCAAAGATGTCTGGAGGAAGGTCACTTTCCGGCCAGATGGAAAAAGCAAAAGTTAGTGCTGTTGCCGAAACCGGGCAAGCCACTAGGGGATCCAGCATCGTACAGGCCGATTTGTCTGCTGGATACAGCTGGTAAGCTCTTGGAGAGGATTAGCCTCAACAGGCTGACGCAGTATACAGAAGGCGAACGAGGCCTGTCGGAGATGCAATTCGGATTCCGGAAAGGCAAGTCTGCAGTTGAGGCTATCCGCACCGTGCTTGAGATAGCCGAAAAGGCGGCCAAACAGAAGCGGAGAGGTAATCGTTATTGCGCTGTAGTTACAATAGACGTCAAGAACGCTTTCAACAGCGCCAGCTGGGAGGCCTTCGCCGAGTCGCTACACAGAATGCTAGTACCAGACTATCTGTGTAAAATTATAGGTAGCTACTTTGAGAACCGGGTCTTGGTATACCATACTGCCGATAGACAGAAGACCATAAACATCACAGCTGGAGTTCCGCAAGGCTCAATTCTCGGTCCAACACTTTGGAACGGGATATACAACAAAGTGCTGACCCTGAAGCTGCCCAAAGGGGTGGTGATTGTTAGTTTTGCAGATGATGTTGTGCTATCGGTGACAGGGGAGTCATCACAAAACGGAGGTGCTATTGGTCAGCAACTGTAAGGCGGTCCAGCGGGCAGAAATCACCTTCGGCGACGAAGTCATACTTTCGAAGCGCGCGCTCAAGTATCTAGGAGTGATGATCGACGACCGACTGAACTTTAATAGTCACGTCGACTATGCCTGCGAGAAGGCGGCAAAGGCCGTCAACGCGGTCGCCAGGATCATGCCAAATAGCTACGGTCCTAGCAGTAGTAAGCGGCGTCTACTGGCTAGTGTATCATCTCCAATACTGCGATATGGAGGTCCAGCCTGGCTTGGGGCATTAAAGACAAAGAGGAATCAGACGAAACTGTGCAGTGTGGTCAGGCTCATGGCCATTAGAGTCGCAAGTGCGTACCGAACAATCTCGTCGGAGGCAGTATGTGTCATAGCTGGGATGATGCCAATCGGTATTACCCTGACGGAGGACAGTGAGTGTTTCCACCCAAGAAACACCAAAGGAGTTCGAAAGATGTTACGACCAGAGTCAATGGCCAAATGGCAACGAGATTGGGATGGGACGGCGAAGGGCCGTTGGACGCACCGACTCATTCCGGATCTTTCGATTTGGATGAACAGAAAACACGGCGAAGTGAACTTTTATTTGACACAGTTTCTGTCCGGTCACGGTTGCTTCCGGCACTATCTGCATCGGTTCGGGCATGCAACGACTCCCTTTTGCGTGGTATGTGGGGATGTTGAAGAAAATCCGGAGCATGTAGTTTTTCAATGCCCAAGATTCGAAGCAGAAAGAGCGGAGATCTCAACGCTAACTATCGAGAAAATAGTAGCACAGATGTGTGAAAACGAGAATACTTGGAATGTCGTCAACAGTGCAGTATCACAAATCATGACAGAGTTGCAAAGAATCTGGAGAAATTGCCAGCAAGCTAGTGGTGTAAGCTAAAGTTGTGAGTAAACGAGAAGTGCTAGGGCACAGCCTCCCCCCGAAGTAGTCGCTTAAAAGTGGTCCCGGGGGAATCGAGGCAAACGAATAGTAAGGAGGTGTTTAGTGGGGAAGCGGCACGATATCGTTCGTGATTAAATTGTTCGAAATTAAGAGTCATTCCTTTTATTTCGCTATTTCTTAAGCACTAACATAACGTCAAGTTTCATATTTTATACTTCAATTACAACATCAATATTTTAGAACCCAAGAGTAAATAGATTTAAGCAGTCATATAAATCTTATTTTTACAAATAATAAGATTAAATGAGAAAGGTTGAGTCTGACCGCTAGGTGGATTATTTAAGGTTTTTAGTAATTTCTATACCTTTCTAGGAGAAAGGCAATGATCGATTGTTTTTTGCATATTTTCAACTCATTTGGCATAAATAAATCCAATTCAGAACTAACTCCGTGAAAAACTCCCAAGCCTCTGAAATTTTCCCTGATGACTTTTTAAATTCCCTGATATTTCCTGATTTCCCTGATCGAAAAATTAAATCTCTGATATTCCTTGATTCTCCCGGTTTTTCCCTGTATTCGCCACCCTGAACATGTTCCGATTAGTTTTCAAATTCATTCGTTTTCCCAAAGATGGCTGGAATAACTTCATAATCTCATAGCTTAAAAGTTTAGTTGCCATTTCATTCAATTATAATCGGACTTTTATTTCAACCGTTATGTATTAAGTTCTGAAAACAGCAAAAGTCTATTAACTCAAAGATTACACGACTTATAACACATAACACATAACAATTTGATAAGTGGTTTGAAAGTTATGGAAAGAAACGAAATTGATTGATCAAAATTTACTGTACTATTTGAACGTTCCAGATATTGCACTTATAGTGTTTGAAATTAGGAGTCATTTTTTTTTATTTCGCTATTTCTTTAGCAAAAATATTAGGTCAACTTTCACATTTTATACATCAATTATTTCTTCAAAGACAACATTAATATTCTAGAGCCCAAAGAGTGAGTATACCTTTATTGGATTAAATTTGTCGATTCAAGGTTGTTTTTTAGAAACCATAAGTCCCAAAACGGATTTTAAAATGAAGTATGGAGTTGATTCTCGATCTATAAGCATTATTTCGGCGATTACTCATAGCATTGGATAATGAAACTGGAAGCTACTATCCAAAAATTTAGAATGGCGTTGATTTTTGGACTCTGGATATCATACTGTTCAAAAATTCTCATATTGAAAGATATTTGTCTTTTGAGGCTGTTGGTAATCAGGGAAAAATCTGCTACTATAAAAAGTAGAATTAAAAATGATATATAATCGAGTCCGACCTACATATGGGTACAGTGGCGTTTCGATTGTACCAGGAACAAAAATAGTTGAAGAAGTTGTTAATAAGACACAGAGTAAACGTAGAATACGACAGCCTGTCTTATGTCAAAGTATTCCCTGGAATAGGTTTGGGAATATACTCAATTGGGGTAATTAATTTAATAGTCTCTTTGCTCCAGATGACCTTTACCCCTGTAGCCGGCACCGCGGTTTTACTTGCTGCCGTATCCAAAACAAGAATCAAACTGAATTGTTTTGAGGCTGTCTTTTGTATTAAGTTGCACTAAGATATCTTATTTAGGCAGTGGCTACGAAGAGGCTATAGACAGGGGCAAATAGTGCATTCTCCATCTATAGTAGAACAGTTCAAATAACAATTTTCTGCATTTTACGATAGCGTAGATAATTTTACAACTGATTGCTGCATAAAGTAAGACTTGCGCGGAAAATTATGTGATTCAGGCTCACTAGTTCAGAAAATCTTCAGATAAACTTTGAGGTTAATTGTGTTCGTCAATGCCATTTATTGAAAACTGAATAATTTCTTTTCGACATGGCAATTTTTTTTTAGTTTTGAATGATTTACAGTGATAATTAAATTCTATATGAGGTGATTTATTAGCAATTATATATGAAAATTTCAATCGCTATACTGCTAGCCAAACACTTTATTTAGCAAGCCGCACACGCTATAAACATGCACACACGCGCTACAGACATGCATACACGCTATAAACATACACACACGCTATACAGCTAGCCACACACGCAAGCCACACGCTATATAGCAAGCCACACACGCTATATTGCAAGCCACGCACGCTAACCGCACGCTATATAGCAAGCCACACACTCAAGCCACACGCTATATATAGGGTGACAAAAAAGTCCGGTCACACAGGAAAATCTCAATATTTCAAAAAATAAGAATAAAATCTGAATCTGGCTTTCATAGCTTTATTCAGTAACTCATAAAGATACTTCACAGACGATATCTCGGAATTACACCACCTTTTTCTGATCGAACCAGCTTCAGACGTCTCAGAAAGTCGTCGCAAGCGGCGCGCACGTGTGCTCCATCGGCATCTCGTCCCAGATTTCCGTGATAACTCGCTTGAATTGCTCCAAATTTGTTATTTTATAGTCGTTCAGCTTCGACATCATGTATTCCTATACAAAGTAATCCAGTGGATTCAGATCCGGAGACGACGGTGGCCATTCATTCTTCGAAATGAAATCGGTCAAGTTTTCCTCACACCACGCCTGAACAACCTTTGTTGTGTGGGATGGGGCGCCATCTTGCTGGAAGCAGTAGTAATCGTCTTCAAACAATAGTTCAGCTTGAGGCAGAACATTTTTATTCAAAACCGTGTCCAGGTAGTACGCTGCGTTGGTTTCGACCCCTTTATCGATAAAAATAAGAGGCAGTTTACCTCTATTGCAAATGGCTCCCCAAACCATCACTGACGTCTTATCTCGATCATTTTGGCGATTGACTGTTTGCTCCAAAACGAACAGCTTCTCGTACGAAAAATAATCTCGTCATCTGCGCGCCAACCGAGCAACTCCCGCGACCGTTGGTACCTCTTGTCCTTTGTAGCTTTGGTAACCCCATGAACCACCTGTTTTTTGTACGGTGTAAGTTTTAAATCCTTGCGCAGAAGCAGGCGGATTGATTCTCGGTTCATTTTAAGGTTTCTGGCCAGCTTCCGTGCAGATTGGGCGGGATTCCGGCGAATCCGGTCTCGTATAATCTTTTTCAGCCTTGGAGTTCTCACAGACCTTGGTCGTCCAGATCGTGCCTTGTCCTCGGTGCCTCCGGTCTCTAGGTACCGATTTATGGTCCGGTACACGAATTTCCGGTTGATTCCGAGCGGTTTTAGGTGTTTGAATATGTGTCGGGTTTGTACCCTTTCACATGTTCAGCGATAACAGCTGCTCTAAACTCTGCCATGGCTCACAACTCAATGTAAACAAACTGCACAAAAACGAAACTCTGTCACTTTGGGTAGCAAAGTTAACCCTTTCATTTGACATATAGATGGCGCCAGAGAGATACAACGTGTAGGCTACAGGCGACCCCAAAAATGTGTGACCGGACTTTTTTGTCACCGTGTAGTTTTTTTTATATTTGAAACCAATCCTGTTCAAATCGGTTTTGTAGTTACTGAGATAATGATATTTCATGATGTTTCATGATTTTCACATTTTGATACATAACCTCTAAACTAAAAATCCAATTACAATGAAATTTAATAGGGGCTTATGGGGCATTCATTCATTTGCAATTACTTTTATGAAAATCGGTCCAGCCATCTCTGAGAAAAGAGAGTGAGAATAAAAATCTGCATATTAACACTCATACATACACACACACATGGCTTTCATAGCTTTATTCAGTAACTCATAAAGATACTTCACAGACGATATCTTGGAATTACACCACCTTTCTCTGATCGAACCAGCTTCATATGTCTCGGAAAGTAGTCGCAAGCGGCGTGCACGTGCTCCATCGGCATCTCGTCCCAGATTTTCGTGATAACTCGCTTGAATTGCTCCAAATTTGTTATTTTATAGTCGTTCAGCTTCGACATCATGTATCCTCATACGAAATAATCCAGTGGATTCAGATCCGGAGACGACGGAGACCATTCATTCTTCGAAATGAAATCGGTCAAGTTTTCCTCACACCACGCCTGAACAACCTTTGCGGTGTGGGATGGGGCGCCATCTTGCTGGAAGCAGTAGTAATCGTCTTCAAACAATAGTTCAGCTTGCGGCAGAACATTTTTATACAAAACCGTGTCCAGGTAGTACGCTGCGTTGATTTTGACCCCTTTATCGATAAAAATAAGAGGCAGTTTACCTCTCTTGCAAATGGCTCCCCAAACCATCACTGACGTCTTGTTTTGGAACCGGGAAACGTTCAGCTTGTCCGCAGGAGCTTGCTGGAGGCTCACACTTCAAACTCGATCATTTTGGCGATTGACTGTTTGCTCCAAAACGAACAGCTTCTCGTCCGAAAAAATAATCTCGTCATCTGCGCGCCAACCGAGCAACTCCCACGACCGTTGGTACCTCTTGTGCTTTGTAGCTTTGGTAACCCCATGAACCACCTGTTTTTTGTACGGTGTAAATTTTGAATCCTTGCGCAGAAACAGGCGGATTGATTCTCGTTTCATTTTAAGGTTTCTGGCCAGCTTCCGTGCAGAATGGGCGGGATTCCGGCGAATCCGGTCTCCTATAATCTTTTTCAGCTTTGGAGTTCTCACAGACCTTGGTCGTCCAGATCGTGCCTTGTCCTCGGTGCCTCCGGTCTCTAGGTACCGATTTATGGTCCGGTACACGAATTTCCGGTTGATTCCGAGCGATTTTAGGTGTTTGAATATGTGTCTGGGTTTGTACCCTTTCACATATTCAGCGATAACAGCTGCTCTAGAATCTAGGGGTGAGCGAAATGTCTACTCCTAAGTCTAGTAGCAGTGACCCACAGGGTGAGCGGCTAGATCTGCAAATGTGTAGATCAGGAGTAGGAGTAATGAAACGGAAAGTGGAGGAACTCTACGAATTCATCAAGGGGAAACATAGTGTGCATCACGTAATCAGATCTTTAGTGACTGGGTTGAAGACAGGTATGCTAGCTGTAGAGCGGGAACAGCAAACCTGGAAAACGAGGGCAGAAAAGGCCGAGAAAGAGTTGGAAAAAGTGCTTAGTGTGGCGTCATACAGCTCCGAAAACCCCCGAGCGAATAAAAGAGATCGTGATACGCCCGGTGAAGATGAATTCCAAAGAAATTAAGAGAAGACAATGATAAGCAGAGACATGAAGAATGTGAAGGCGAAGAGTGGAAGACCATCACGAGCAGGAATGAGAAGAAGGCCGAGAAGAAACAAAAAGACGAAGGCAAAAACGAAGAAAAGAAGAAAGAAGAAAAGAAGAAAGAAAAAAAAGGCAGAAGAAAAAAAAAAACAAATAAGACAGCGGTCCAAGGGCGACGCCTTGATCCGGGAAATGAAGGTAGGAACTACCTATGCCGACTTCCTCCGGAAAGTGAGAGCGGATCCGGCATTAAAGAAGCTAGGTGAAAATGTGGTGAAGACAAGGCGCACCCAAAGGGGTGAAATGATTTTTGAGCTGAAGAATGACCCAGCGGTGAAGAGTTCGGTTTTTAAGCAGCTCGTCGAGAAGTCCCTTGGCGAGGAAGCGAACGTTAGAGCGCTTTCCCAGGAGACTGTGATCGAGTGCAAGAATTTAGACGGTAGACGAGCTGTTGGGAGCGGTTAGAGAACAATGCGAGTTGCCTACCGATGTTCTGATGGCGATCCGGTTGAGAAAGGCGTACGGTGGGACGCAGACGGCGACGATACGCCTGTCCGTGACAGTTGCGAATATTTTGCTGGAAAAAGGTAAGATTAAAGTCGGGTGGTCCGTTTGCCCCTTTAAAGCCGCCCTCCGGGTGACTAAGGAAATGGAGCGTTGTTTTAGGTGCATGGGATTTGGTCACCATGCTAGAAACTGCGAAGGCTAAACTGTGCAGAAAATGTTGCGAGGATGGGCATTTTGCGAGCGACTGCGCAAAGCCAGCAAAATGCCTGCTCTGCAGACCGCAAGATGGTACTGGCCATGTGACGGGGTGCTTCAAATGCCCTATGTATAAAAACGCAAAGACAGCAGCAGTAATGAAGTAATGCAGTAATGAAGGTAACGCAGAATAATCTCAATCTTGCGACACTGTACAGCAACTGTTGTGGCAGTCGGCAACAGAAACAGGATGCGATGTTGCAATGATTGCAGAGCCTTATCGAGTACCTCGCGAAAACGGCTAGTGGGTGGCGGACAGAGCGGCAATGGCCGCGATTTACGCTATGGGCAAATTCCCTATCCAAGAAGTGATCTCAAGCTCACATGAAGGTTTTGTGATTGTCAGAATTAACGGCATCTTTTTGTGTAGCTGCTATGCACCACCAAGATGGACCTTGGAGCAGTTCCAACAAATGTTGGATGATCTAACCGAGATAATTATCGGGCGAACACCAGTAATTATTGGCGGAGACTTCAACGCTTGGGCCCTGGAGTGGGGCAGCAAATATACCAACGCTAGAGGGTACAGTTTGCTAGAAGCTCTGGCGAAGTTAGAAGTCTCACTATGTAATGAAGGCGCCGTAAGCACTTTTCGAAGGGATGGATGAGAATCCATTATCGACGTCACCTTCTGCAGCCCGTCGCTGCGGGCAAATATGAACTGGAGAGTGTGTGAGAGGTATACACACAGCGATCACCAGGTGATTCGGTACTGCATTGGTCAACAGAACATTATAGCAGTACAAAGAACAAGACCTTGCGAACGAAAGTGGAAGACGAAGGCTTTTGATAAAGACCTTTTTGTTGAGGCCCTGCGTATTGATGGAAGGCTGTTCTTCCAAAATGCGGATGGGCTGACGAATGCACTAGCTAGGGCGTGCGATGCCGCCATGCCCAGAAGACAGGAGCCGAGGAGTAAACGTCTGCCAGTTTATTGGTGGAACGAGCAACTTAGCAGCCTTCGAGCTAGTTGTCTCCGGGCCAGGAGACGCGTCCAGAGAGCATGCTTTGCAGCAGACCGAGAGGAGCGCCAAAGGGCGATCCGGGCGGCAAGGGCTGCATTTAAACGAGAAATAAAGCTAAGCAAAATGAACAGCTACAAGGAACTATGTCGGGACGCGGACGCTAACCCTTGGGGTGAAGCGTACCGAATCGTGATGTCGAAGGTCAAAGGGCCAATGACAGCTATGGGCCAAAGCCCAGAAACGTTGAAAACGATCGTTGAGGGACTTTTCCCGACACATAATCCGGTGACTTAGCCGACTACACCTTACGGTGAAGAAGATGGGAGCGACGCCAATGGGCTGCAAGTCTCCAATGAAGAGCTCCTGAAGGTGGCAAACAAGCTGAAGACAAAAAAAGCGCCTGGTCCAGATGGAATTCCCGGTGTAGCTTTGAAAGCTGCGGTCCAAGCATTCCCGGACATGTTCAGAACGGTGATGCAAAGATGTCTGGAGGAAGGTCACTTTCCGGCCAGATGGAAAAAGCAAAAGTTAGTGCTGTTGCCGAAACCGGGCAAGCCACTAGGGGATCCAGCATCGTACAGGCCGATTTGTCTACTGGATACAGCTGGTAAGCTCTTGGAGAGGATTAGCCTCAACAGGCTGACGCAGTATACAGAAGGCGAACGAGGCCTGTCGGAGATGCAATTCGGATTCCGGAAAGGCAAGTCTGCAGTTGAGGCTATACGCACCGTGCTTGAGATAGCCGAAAAGGCGGCCAAACAGAAGCGGAGAGGTAATCGTTATTGCGCTGTAGTTACAATAGACGTCAAGAACGCTTTCAATAGCGCCAGCTGGGAGGCCTTCGCCGAGTCGCTACACAAAATGCTAGTACCAAAATATCTGTGTAAAATTATAGGTAGCTACTTTGAGAACCGGGTCTTGGTATACGATACTGCCGATGGACAGAAGACCATAAACATCACAGTTGGAATTCCGCAAGGCTCAATTCTCGGTCCAACACTTTGAAACGGGAAGTATAATGGAGTGCTGACCCTGAAGCTGCCCAAAGGGGTGGTGATTGTGGGTTTTGCAGATGATGTTGTGCTATCGGTGACAGGGGAGTCTTTGGAAGAGGTGGAAATGCTGGCTACCGAGGCGATCGGAATGATCGAAAACTGGATACAGGAAGTAAAGCTGAAGATTGCACATCACAAAACGGAGGTGCTATTGGTCAGTAAGGCGGTCCAGCGGGCAGAAATCACCTTCGGAGACGAAGTCATACTTTCGAAGCGCGCGCTCAAGTATCTAGGAGTAATGATCGACAACCGACTGAACTTTGATAGTCACGTCGACTATGCCTGCGAGAAGGCGACAAAGGCCGTCAACGCGGCCGCCAGGATCATGCCAAATAGCTACGGTCCTAGCAGTAGTAAGCGGCGTCTACTGGCTAGTGTATCATCTCCAATACTGCGATATGGAGGTCCAGCCTGGCTTGGGGCATTAAAGACTAAGAGGAATCAGACGAAACTGTGCAGTGTGGTCAGGCTCATGGCCATTAGAGCCGCAAGTGCGTACCGAACAATCTCGTCGGAGGCAGTATGTGTCATAGCTGGGATGATGCCAATCGGTATTACCCTGACGGAGGACAGTGAGTGTTCCCACCCAAGAAACACCAAAGGAGTTCGAAAGATGTTACGACCAGAGTCAATGGCCAAATGGCAACGAGATTGGGATGGGACGGCGAAGGGCCGTTGGACGCACCGACTCATTCCGGATCTTTCGATTTGGATGAACAGAAAACACGGCGAGGTGAACTTTTATTTGACACAGTTTCTGTCCGGTCACGGTTGCTTCCGGCACTATCTGCATCGGTTCGGGCATGCAACGACTCCCTTTTGCGTGGTATGTGGGGATGTTGAAGAAACTTCGGAGCATGTAGTTTTTCAATGCCCAAGATTCGAAGCAGAAAGAGCGGAGATCTCAACGCTAAATATCGAGAAAATAGTAGCACAGATGTGCACAGAAAACTTGGAATGTCGTCAACAGTGCAGTATCACAAATCATGACAGAGTTGCAAAGAATCTGGAGAAATTGCCAGCAAGTTAGTGGTGTAAGCTAAAGTTGTGAGTAAACGAGAAGTGCAAGGGCACAGCCTCCCCCCGAAGTAGTCGCTTAAAAGTGGTCCCGGGGGAATCGAGGCAAACGAAGAGTAAGGAGGTTTTAGTGGGGAAGCGGCCCGGTATCGTTCGTGATTAAATTGTTTGAAATTAAGAGTCATTCCTTTTATTTCGCTATTTCTTAAGCACTAACATAACGTCAAATTTCATATTTTTTACTTCAATTACAACATCAATATTTTAGAACCCAAGAGTGAATAGATTTAAGCAGTCATATAAATCTAATTTTTACAAATAATAAGATTAAATGAGAAAGGCTGAGTCTGACCGCTAGGTGGATTATTATAGGTTTTAGTAATTTCTATACCTTTCTAGGAGAAAGGCAAAAATGATAGATTGTTTTTTGCATATTTTTAACTCATTTGGCATAAATAAATCCAATTCAGAACTAACTCCGTAAAAAAATCCCAAACCTCTGAAATTTTCGCTGATGACTTTTTAAATTCCCTGATATTTCCTGATTTCCCTGATCGAAAAATTAAATCTCTGATATTCCTTGATTCTCCCGGTTTTTCCCTGTAGTCGCCACCCTGAACATGTTCCGATGAGTTTTCAAATTCATTCGTTTTCCCAAAGATGGCTGGAATAACTTCACAATCTCATAGCTTAAAGGTTTGGTTGCCATTTCATTCCATTATAATCGGACTTTTATTTCAACCGTTATGTATTAAGTTCTGAAAACAGCGAAAGTCTATTAACTCAAAGATTACACGACTTATAACACATAACACATAACAATTTGATATGTGGTTTGAAAGTTACGGAAAGAAACGAAATTGATTGATCAAAATTTACAGCACTATTTGAACGTTCTAGGTATAGCTCTTAAAGTGTTTGAAATTAGGAGTCATTTTTTTTATTTCGCTATTTCTTTAGCAAAAATATTAGGTCAACTTTCACATTTTATACATCAATTATTACTTCAAAGACAACATCAATATTCTAGAGCCCAAAGAGTGATTATACCTTTATTGGATTAAATTTGGCGATTCAAGGTTGTTTTCCAGAAACCATAAGTCCCAAATCGGATTTTAAAATGAAGTATGGAGTTGATTCTCGGTCTCTAAGCATTATCCCGTTTCCTGAAAAACTCGCATTGGGTAATGAAACTGGAAGCTACTATCCAAAAATTTAGAATGGCGTTGATTTTTGGATTCTGGGTATCATACTGTTCAAAAATTCTCATATTGAAAGATATTTGTCTTTTGAGGCTGTTGGTAATCAGGGAAAAATCTCCTACTATAAAAAGTAGAATTAAAAATGATATATAATCCAGTCCGACCTACATACAGTGGCGTTTCGATTGTACCAGGAACAAAAGTAGTTGAAGAAGTTGTTTATAAGACACAGAGTAAACGTAGAATACGACAGCCTGTCTTATGTCAAAACATAGGAATAGGTTTGGGAATATACTCAATTGGGGTTAATTAATTTAATAGTCTCTTTGCTCCAGATGACCTTTACACCTGTAGCCGGCACCACGGTTTCACTTGCTGCCGTATCCAAAACAAGAATCAAACTGAATTGTTTTGAGGCTGTCTTTTGTATCAAGTTGCACTAAGATATCTTATTTAGGCAGTGGCTACGAAGAGGCTATAGACAGGGGCAAATAGTGCATTCCCCATCTGTAGTAGAACAGTTCAAATAACAATTTTCTGCATTTTACGATAGCGTAGATAATTTTACAACTGATTGCTGCATAAAGTAAGACTTGCGCGAAAAATTATGTGATTCAGGCTCACTAGCTCAGAAAATCGTCAGATAAACTTTGAGGTTAATTGTGTTCGTCAATGCAATTTATTGAAAACTGAATAATTTCTTTTCAACATGGCAATTTTTTTTAGTTTTGAATGATTTACGGTGATAATTAAATTCTATATGAGGTGATTTATTAGCAATTATATATGAAAATTTCAATCGCTATACTGCTAGCCACACACGTTATTTAGCAAACCGCACACGCTATAAACATGCACACACGCGCTACAGACATGCATACACGCTATGAACATACACACACGCTATACAGCTAGCCACACACAGGGCTAGTAGCGAGCTTGTAGCAAAATAATAGTGACCTTAGTGACTTTTTCATTAAAATAGTGACCAAATAGAGACTAAATAGTGACCAAAAATATACAAAAGAGGGTTTTGAAATTTATTGTTGAACCATAAATGAATTGAATTTTATTTGAAATTTACGTCTTTAAAACATAGGATGTGCAATGACTTGTTCTCGTAGAAAATAGTCTAACTATAATCTATATCATAATTTCACATTAAAATGGTTGTAATAACACTTTGTTCAATATATTCGAATACAAGTTTTCGAGTTATAGAGGTAATGAAAGTACGTGAACGAATGTATGCATTCTCGAATACACATTGGTGTGTTGGTGGTCTGTCAGTTGTATTTAGTTCTTGATGTGCGATGTAATAAATCCGGAAAGTCGTAGTAAAACGATTATTGGTCAGTGACTGCCCTTGCACAATATTCAACATCTCAAATCGTGTGAAGCTAGGCGAGATTTCGTTTATTAAACCATCGAAAAATACAAGGAAACATTCTCTTTGGGGGATCGTTGAAAATTCTGTCGGCCACGATCTGCAAGGATGCCGCAAGTCGTAAAATTGTGACTGTTATAAAGAAGCGTGTCCAGCGAAATGATAACGTTCAGTTTGTAATTGCCACCCATTTGAGTATATCTCTTGAATCGGTCCATAATATTTTGGCCGATTCTTTTAGAAAGAGAGGCTCGATAGAGTGAAAATGATACTTTCACAACTCGCTGTTCGCGAGTTCATTGTTTCTGATGAGAAACTATTTGGCCTGGAGTGTGACTGGTTACACAAAACAAACGAATGTGGGCAGCAGCAGGAGACAACATTTCAGAGTTCTAAAGGAGTGTTCCTCGATTGCAGAGTACAGCTTAGTGATGGTTTCGGGAGCAATTTGCAAGCGAGTAAACTTCCTCTGAATTTCAATTACAAGACGCCGAATTTATGGCTGTTTATTATAATACGGTAGTTTCGAAAACTCTTTGGAGCTAATTACTATATGTTCCAGCAAGACGGTGCATCAGCGCATACTGCGAACTTGACTCAAAGTTGGTATAGGGACAATTCGAGGGACTTTTTGAATAGAAATAAATTGCCGCTAAGTTCACCTGATCTCAACTCAATAAACATTTTTTTTACAAAATCTCCAACTTGTAAAGCGGTTAAAGCGGTTATCCAGAAAATCTGGGAATCCGTGCCGCCTGTGACAGCTTCGAAAAGCGTTTGAAGTTAGTTAAGCTAACTAAGGGAGGGGTTTTTCAAAATATATTAAAAATAGCATTGTTCGTTCCGAAAATCTGCAAAAACAATACTAAGCCTGTTTGTCCCATCAATGATTTTCCACGCATATTTAACCCACTTGTCATTTTCTAATCAAATTCGTCCCACTAAACACTCGTTTGTTTGATCTGGAGCATGGGACAAATATGCGTAGAACGGGTTATCATGAAAGCAAAATCCTACGAATTGAGACCTAAACACGACTATGCACACAAGTGGCATCTACAAGGTCGCGTGTACGACACGGCCACTGCGTCTCAACACCAAGCTGGATCGTCATTGTTTGTTCTGCGGAGACGCTCGATTAATTCTACTATCAGCCGTGAGGTCGTGACTTAGACGTTCGGTGAAGTATTACCTTTAGAATTTTTACTATTATTATCAATATTATTACTATGTTATAATATTATTATTAATATTATTATTGATATTATTATTGTTATTATTAATATTATTACTATAATAATAATTATTATTATTATTACTATTGTTATTAGAATTAGTATTACTGTCTTTTTTTTTATTTGATCCATTGTAGATTGAAAAATTGTTTTTAAAATTTAACATCAACTACTTGAACCCCCCCCCCCCATATTCGAATATTTATCGTTTGTGTGCGGTAGAGCGTAACGCTCCCGCAAAATGGACGACATGCAGGTGCAACTTTTCCTGGAGGTGGAAACAAACGGGGAAGAAATTGAAATTTCTCCCATCAGCTCACCCCTACCTTCCCCTGTGCCCTCCCCTTTGCCAAGTCCTGTACCAAGAGTACCGTAAGTACGGGTAAAAGCTTACCCAGATGCCGCTGGCGGTCCCTACGTTGTGTTTTTCCGGCCCATAAAGAAGCCATTGAATATTATTCAAATTGGCAAAGACCTGGCAAAACATTTTTCGGCCGTAACCGAGATTACGAAGGTGAGGCCGAACAAACTGCGAGTTGTCGTGAGTAGCTTGAAGCAAGCAAACGAAATTGCTAGCTACGAGCTCTTCACGAGAGAGTATCGCGTGTACATCCCTGCCAAGGATGTAGAAATCGACGGTGTGGTTACCGAGGGGAATCTCACTGTCGATGACATTTTGCGTCATGGAGTTGGCTGTTTTAAAAACCCCTTGATGCAAAGTGTAAAGATACTGGATTGCAAGCAATTGCATTCAGTATCCATCGAAGAAGGGAAGAAGAAATTCCTCCCTTCGGATTCCTTCCGAGTAACATTCGCCGGATCCGCGCTGCCGAACTACGTCCGCTTGGACAGGGTTCGTCTACCTGTACGCCTGTTCGTACCATGTCATGCATTGCCAAAACTGTGAGCAGTTAGGTCACACAGCCACCTACTGCTGCAACAAGGCACGCTGTAGCAAGTGCGGAGGCAATCATGCTGAGAACGCTTGCAGTGGGGATACTGAAAAGTGTCTTTATTGCGAGGGAACTCGGCATGACCTTCCGGCATGTCCCGCGTACAAACAGCGCGAGGAAAAAATTAAGCGTTCCCTTAAGGAACGATCAAAGCGCTCTTTTGCAGAAATGCTTAAGAGGGCTGAGCCACCCTCGACAGGAAACATCTTTTCCTTTTTGCCAACCGATGAGGGTACATCTGACGATCCCGTCGAAGGGTGTTCCTATGCCTTGCCAGAGGGATCTAGGAAGAGGAGAATGCTCAACTCTCCTAATCTTTCTCGTAAAGGTCGTAAGATAACCCCTAGCGGAATGACCAATAAGACAACACAAAAAGGAAGCGGTGAAGAAAAACCGAAGCAAGTACCCCCCGGTTTTAATTTCAAATCAAACCAGGAGTACCCACCGCTTCCTGGGGCACCAAAAACCCCTCGTGCACCCATTTCTCGATCAGAAGACATAAAAGAAACAGGGTTCATAAAATTCTCTGATATTGTGGACTGGATATTTAAAACATTCAACATACCAGATCCCCTTCAAAACATTCTTCTTGCCCTTCTCCCAACAGTGAAAACCTTTTTGAAGCAACTCACAGCAACTTGGCCCCTCATTTCAGCTATCGTATCTTTCGATGACTAATACGTTGAAAGAGGTTAGGAATTTTGTCACTATGTTACAGTGTGTTACAGCAGAAGTATCATCCCCAAATTTGGTTTATTTTCACATTTGATAAACACATACAATTGTGATGCGTTCGCGCTTTGTGAAACTTTTCTCAATTCAAATGACCAACTTAATTTCCACGATTTTAACATTATTCGTCGAGATCGAGACTCACACGGTGGAGGGGTACTTTTAGGGATCAAAAAGTGCTATTCTTTTTTCAGAATCGACCTCCCCTCGATCTCGAATATTGAAGTTGTTGCCATTCAAACGAATATGAATGGAAAAGACCTTTGCCTTGTTTCGTTATATATTCCCCCATCCGCGCGGATTGAATAGAAGCAACTCCTTGATATAGCAGAATTGCTTCCCGCACCTTTTTTGATTTTGGGAGATTTTAACTCTCACTGTTCGCTATGGGGGTCGCTGTACGACGACAACCGATCTTCTTTAATTTGTAACTTGATCGACGACTTCAATATGACACTTTTGAATACTGGGGAAGCGACACGTGTACCTAATCCTCCAGCACGTGAAAGCGTGCTTGACCTATCCCTCTGCTCGACATCACTTGCGTTAGATTGCCAGTGGAAAGTAATCAACGATCCCCACGGTAGTGATCATCTTCCAATCGTTATATCAATTGCTAATGGTTCAACTCCCCCGAACCTAATCAATATTTCCTACGACCTTACACGTAATATTGATTGGAAGCGTTATGAGTCTATTACAGCGGAATCTATCGAGACTCACGAGGAACTTCCTCCGGAGGAAGAATAAGCGTTCTTAGCTGGCTTGATAATCGACGCCGCGACGCAAGCTCAGACGAAACCGATACACGGGGTAACGATTAGACAACGCCCTCCCAACAAATGGTGGGACAAAGAGTGCTCTGAGCTGTACGCGCGAAGGTCCGCGGCGTATAAGGACTACCGGGAGTACGGCACTGTCAACCTACTACGAAAGTACGAGGCACTGGGCAGGCAGATGAAGAGCTTAGTAAAGGTGAAAAAACGCGGGTACTGGCGGCGGTTCGTAAACGCGTTGTCGAGGGAAACAGCGATGAGCACTCTTTGGGATACCGCCAGGCGCATGCGGAATCGTGACGTTTCGAATGAGAGTGAGGAGTACTCAGATCGCTGGATACTCGATTTTGCCAAAAAGGTCTGTCCGGATTCTGTACCGGAACAGAAAACCTTTCGCGACGCGTTTATAGTAACTACGGAAGAGCCTCCATTTTCGATGTTGGAATTTTCAATGGCTCTCCTGTCGTGCAACAATAAGGCTCCAGGGTTAGATAGAATAAAATTCAACCTGTTGAAGAATCTACCCGACTCTGCAAAAAGACGCTTGTTGGACTTGTTCAACAAGTTTCTTGAGCTAAATATTGTTCCGCATGACTGGAGGGAGGTAAAAGTCATTGCTATTCGGAAACCCGGGAAACCTGCCTCTGATCACAATTCATATAGGCCGATTGCGATGCTCTCTTGCCTCCGGAAATTAATGGAGAAAATGATCCTCTTACGGTTAGACAAATGGGTCGAAACAAACGGTTTACTTTCAGATACTCAATTTGGCTTTCGCCGGGGCAAAGGGACGAACGATTGCCTAGCGTTGCTTTCTACTGAAATTCAACTCGCATTTGCTCGAAAAGAGCAAATGGCTTCTGCGTTCTTGGATATTAAGGGGGCTTTTGACTCTGTCTCTGTAGAAGTTTTAAGCGCGAAACTTCATTCGCAGGGACTTTCACTAAATCTGAATAACTTTTTGCTCAATTTGTTGTCAGAAAAGCATATGTATTTCTCACATGGCGATTCGACAACTTCCCGAATTAGTTACATGGGCCTTCCCCAGGGCTCATGTTTAAGTCCTCTCTTATATAATTTTTACGTCAATGACATCGATGAATGTCTTGCAAATTCATGCACGCTAAGGCAACTTGCAGACGATAGCGTTGTATCCATTACTGGTAGCGAGGCTAGCGATCTGCAAGGACCATTGCAAGATACCTTAGACAATTTGTCTGAATGGGCTCTTAAGCTGGGTATCGAATTCTCTCCGGAGAAAACTGAGTTGGTCGTTTTTTCGAGGAAGCATAACCCAGCTCAGCTGCAGCTCCTACTAACGGGTAAAACGATCTCTCAGGTTTTAGTCGCTAAATATCTCGGGGTCTGGTTCGACTCTAAATGCACCTGGGCTTGTCATATTAGGTATCTGACACGAAAATGCCAACAGAGGATTAATTTTCTTCGTACGATTACCGGAACCTGGTGGGGAGCCCACCCAGGAGACCTTCTAAGGCTTTACCAAACAACGATATTGTCAGTTCTTGAGTACGGCTGTTTCTGCTTTCGCTCCGCCGCGAACACGCACATTATAAAATTAGAGAGAATACAATATCGTTGTTTGCGTATTGCCTTGGGTTGCATGCAGTCGACCCATACGATGAGTCTTGAAGTGTTAGCGGGTATTCTTCCGTTGAAACATCGTTTTTGGAATCTCTCTTACCGGTTGCTAATTCGATGCACAGTTATGAACCCATTAGTAATTGAAAATTTCGAGAGGTTGGTCGACCTTCAATCTCAATCCAGATTTATGACTTTATATTTTGACTATATGGCTCAAGATATTAATCCTTCTCCATACGATTCCTCCAATGTCGCACTTTTAGATACTTCTAATAATGCTATATTCTTCGACACCACCATGAAACAAGACATTTCTGGTATCCCGGATCAATTGCGACCCCAAGAGATCCCTAAGATTTTTTCGAATAAGTTTAAACATGTTAGTTATGATAAAAGGTTTTACACTGACGGATCTAATCTAGATGAGTCCACTGGCTTCGGTGTTTTCCACGTAAATTTTACCGCCTCCTACAAACTCGATGCTCCTGCTTCCGTGTACGTCGCAGAACTTGCTGCTATTCAGTACTCTCTTGGAATCATCGAAACCCTACCCAGAGACCACTACTTCATCTTCACAGATAGCTCTGCGATCGATGAAGCCTGTGAAGCACACCCCGTATTTCCTGGGGAAAATACGGCGGTTGTTAAGTGCTTTAACAGAAAAAATTACCGGGTTACCTTAGCGTGGGTCCCTTCTCATTGCTCGATTCCGGGTAATGAAAAGGCTGACTCTTTTGCTAAGGTGGGTGCTATTGATGGCGATATTTATGAAAGACCAATTGCTTATGATGAGTTTTATAGCATTTTGCGTCAGAGAACACTCAACAGTTGGCAATCATCATGGAACTCAGATGAACTGGGACGGTGGCTACATTCCATTTTTCCTAAGGTATCGACGAAAGCATGGTTCAAGGGGTTGGATGTTGGTCGGGACTTCATTCGCGTGATGTCCAGACTTATGTCCAATCACTACACGTTAAACACGCATCTCTTTCGTATAGGGCTTGTAGACAGTAATCACTGCGTTTGTGGCGATGGCTACCATGACATCGAGCATGTTGTTTGGTCGTGTACCGAATACTGTGGTGTTAGGTCTGAGCTTATAGATTCCCTTCGGGCCCGAGGAAAACAACCGAACGTACCCGTTAGAGACATTCTGGGAAGCGGTGATCTCCAGTACATGACACAGCTATACTGCTTTCTGAAAAACGCTGACATTAAAATTTAAAATTTTCTTTGTCTATTTGTCAGATTAAGGATACAAATATGCTATGCTGAAGACACGGAAACGAAGAGCCCGCATCTATGCTTACACAAATATTTTGAACCCACAACAAACAAGAATACAATTGCTCTACCAGTTGAAAAACAAAGTTCCAAAATAGTTTTAAGTCAAAATTGTATCTCCCCTCCTCTCACCTTAAATCCCCACTAGCTCGTAGTCGGCCGCGAGAATAAAGAAAAGGCCTCCCTCTTTTCCCTGCTAACGTAGAATTAATACGAATTGTACTTGGCTCAGTAAAACAGAAAATGTATCGTGCCGTGTCAAATAAACTAATTTAACCTTAAAAACGACTATGCACAATATATGCTCGAAATTTTTGAATCCACTTCAACCAGGAGGAACAGTTGATTTGAGACAAGCAAATCAAACTACAAACGTAATTTCACGCACAACACTGGTTTAACCCGTAAAGACCCGGGACGGAACTTGTTTTTTGAAAATGCTCGTTCTCAGCACTGGAACGGCCGATTTGGGAAAACTTGGAATTTTATTCAAGGGGAATAGTTGCTTTAAGTTTTGGTAAAGGTGCCACCCCTCTGGACTCCTCAACGCTTTCGTGAGACGCAAATATGTCTGTGTTTGAGCAAACAAATTGAGCAAACACTGGAAATTTCCATATTAATCAATTGCTCCATGTATCAAATCATGTCAGGTAGATGAAATATGGTATGTAAGAGTGAATTTTGGAGTTTCCAAATTATTTCAGAACAAAATCACAAAACAACGTATTTTTGTAAAAATTCAAACAACAAAACCGTTTTTCAAATTTTGGGCTCTACATTTTTACGGTAAGGTCTCCTGGATCCATACGCGATGAAAAACTTATTTTAGCATGCAAATATTTTGAGAAAGACCAGTTTAAATTCACCAAAGTACGTATTTTCATAGAAACCTGATTTTCTCAGTCTCCCACAGTAGGTTTCAACTTAGCTCTGCAATTTTCAAGCTCTATATTTTCAGAATAATGTCTTCTGAATCCAAGGATGGTGAAAGATTTTTTCTAGCATGCACAGATTTGGAGAAAATCAAGTTTTCATAAGAACTCGTACTCTAGTGAAATCAAACTCGGTTTTCTCTAAATCTGTGCATGCTAGAATGAATCTTTCAGCATATTTAGATTCAGAAGACGTTATTCTAGAAATATAGAGCTTGAAAACTGAAGAGCTAAGTTGAAACCTACTGTGGGAGACTGAGAAAATCAGGTTTCCATGAAAATACGCACTTTAGTGAATTTAAACTCGTCTTTCTCAAAATATTTGCATGCTAAAATAAATATTTCATCGCGCATTGATTCAGGAGACCTTACTTCAAAAATGTAGAGCCCAAAATTTGAAGAACGATTTTCTTATTTGAATTTTTATGAAAATGCGTAGTTTTGTGATTTTGTACTAAAATAATTTGGAAACGCCAAAATTCACTCTTACCTACCATATTTCACCTACCTGACATAATTTGATACATGGAACAATTGTTTCGTATGAAAATTCCCAGTGTTTGCTCAATCTGTTTGAAAATCAGAAAAAAACACAGACATATTTGCGTCTCACGAAAGCGGGGAGGGGTCCAGAGGGGTGGCACCTTTACCAAAACTTAAAGCAACTATTCCCCTTGAATAAAATTCCAAGTTTTCCCAAATCGGCTGTTTCAGTGCTGAGAACGAGCATTTTCAAAAAACAAGTTCCGTCCCGGGTCTTTACGGGTAAAGACGCGAGTAGCTTGTATAATAAACCTTTACATTCCTTCGCAGCTCTTAGACAATTCGTTCGTAACTATTCTGCACTGTTCACTTCGATGAGAAATTTGAAAACATTGCCTGGCATGAAACTTCTATGATGGAAAAGTTAACAAAAATGCCTTACAACCCGAACTGTCCAAATATTCTGTAAATGAGAAGCAAGCTTTCTAAAGTATGTTGCAATACAACAATAGTTAATTTACACATTTAAAGCTATAAAAGTGACTTTAGTGACCATTTTGTCGTAAAATAGTGACTTTAGTGACTTTTTAGCGTAAATAGTGACTTTTTAGTGACTAGGCTCAAAATAGTGACAAAGTCACTAAAAAGTGACTCGCTACTAGCCCTGCACACACGCAAGCCACACGCTATATAGCAAGCCACACACGCTATATTGCAAGCCACGCACGCTAGCCGCACGCTATATAGCAAGCCACGTACGCTATATAGCAAGCAAAACACGCTATATAGCACCCACGCACGCTATATAGCAAGCCACGCACGCTATAAACATGCACACATGCGCTACAGACACGCATACACGCTATAAACATACACACACGCTACACAGCTAGCCACGCACGCTATATAGCAAGCCACACACTCTAGCCACACGCTATATATAGGGTGACAAAAAAGTCCGGTCACACAGGAAAATCTCAATATTTCAAAGAATGAGAAGAGAATCTGAATCTGGCTTTCATAGCTTTATTCAGTAACTCATAAAGATACTTCACAGACGATATCTCGGAATTACACCACCTTTCTCTGATCGAACCAGCTTCAGACGTCTCAGAAAGTCGTCGCAAGCGGCGCGCACGTGCTCCATCGGCATCTCGTCCCAGATTTCCGTGATAACTCGCTTGAATTGCTCCAAATTTGTTATTTTATAGTCGTTCAGCTTCGACATCATGTATTCCCATACAAAATAATCCAGTGGATTCAGATCCGGAGACGACGGAGGCCATTCATTCTTCGAAATGAAATCGGTCAAGTTTTCCTCACACCACGCGTGAACAACCTTTGCGGTGTGGGATGGGGCGCCATCTTGCTGGAAGCAGTAGTAATCGTCTTCAAACAACAGTTCAGCTTGAGGCAGAACATTTTTATTCAAAACCGTGTCCAGGTAGTACGCTGCGTTGGTTTCGACCCCTTTATCGATAAAAATAAGAGGCAGTTTACCTCTCTTGCAAATGGCTCCCCAAACCATCACTGACGTCTTATCTCGATCATTTTGGCGATTGACTGTTTGCTCCAAAACGAACAGCTTCTCGTCCGAAAAATAATCTCGTCATCTGCGCGCCAACCGAGCAACTCCCGCGACCGTTGGTACCTCTTGTCCTTTGTAGCTTTGGTAACCCCATGAACCACCTGTTTTTTGTACGGTGTAAATTTTGAATCCTTGCGCAGAAACAGGCGGATTGATTCTCGGTTCATTTTAAGGTTTCTGGCCAGCTTCCGTGCAGATTGGGCGGGATTCCGGCGAATCCGGTCTCGTATAATCTTTTTCAGCCTTGGAGTTCTCACAGACCTTGGTCGTCCAGATCGTGCCTTGTCCTCGGTGCCTCCGGTCTCTAGGTACCGATTTATGGTCCGGTACACAAATTCCGGTTGATTCCGAGCGGTTTTAGGTGTTTGAATATGTGTCCGGGTTTGTACCTTTTCACATATTCAGCGATAACAGCTGCTCTTAACTCTGCCATGGCTCACAACTCAATGTAAACAAACTGCACAGAAACGAAACTCTGTGACTTTGGGCAGCAAAGTTAACCCTTTCATTTGACATATAGATGGCACCAGAGAGATGCAACGTGTAGGCTACAGGCGACCCCAAAAAAGTGTGACCGGACTTTTTTGTCACCGTGTAGTTTTTTTTTTATTTTTGAAACCAATCCTGTTCAAATCGGTTTTGTAGTTTCTGAGATAATGATATTTCATGATGTTTCATGATTTTCACATTTTAATACATAACCTCTAAACTAAAAATCCAATTACAATGAAATTTAATAGGGGCTTATGGGGCAACTAAACCTTTCATTTGCAATTACTTTCATGAAAATCGGTCCAGCCATCTCTGAGAAAAGAGAGTGAGAATAAAAATCTGCATATTAACAATCATACATACACACACACACATGGCTTTCATAGCTTTATTCAGTAACTCATAAAGATACTTCACAGACGATATCTCGGAATTACACCACCTTTCTCTGATCGTACCAGCCTCATATGTCTCGGAAAGTAGTCGCAAGCGGCGTGCACGTGCTCCATCGGCATCTCGTCCCAGATTTTCGTGATAACTCGCTTGAATCGCTCCAAATTTGTTATTTTATAGTCGTTCAGCTTCGACATCATGTATTCCCATACAAAATAATCCAGTGGATTCAGATCCGGAGACGACGGAGGCCATTCATTCTTCGAAATGAAATCGGTCAAGTTTTCCTCACACCACGCCTGAACAACCTTTGCGGTGTGGGATGGGGCGCCATCTTGCTGGAAGCAGTAGTAATCGTCTTCAAACAATAGTTCAGCTTGCGGCAGAACATTTTTATACAAAACCGTGTTCAGGTAGTACGCTGCGTTGATTTTGACCCCTTTATCGATAAAAATAAGAGGCAGTTTACCTCTCTTGCAAATAGCTCCCCAAACCATCACTGACGTCTTGTTTTGGAACCGGGAAACGTTCAGCTTGTCCGCAGGAGCTTGCTGGAGGCTCACACTTCAAACTCGATCATTTTGGCGATTGACTGTTTGCTCCAAAACGAACAGCTTCTCGTCCGAAAAAATAATCTCGTCATCTGCGCGCCAACCGAGCAACTCCCACGACCGTTGGTACCTCTTGTGCTTTGTAGCTTTGGTAACCCCATGAACCACCTGTTTTTTGTACGGTGTAAATTTTGAATCCTTGCGCAGAAACAGGCGGATTGATTCTCGTTTCATTTTAAGGTTTCTGGCCAGCTTCCGTGCAGATTGGACGGGATTCCGGCGAATCCGGTCTCGTATAATCTTTTTCAGCTTTGGAGTTCTCACAGACCTTGGTCGTCCAGATCCTGCCTTGTCCTCGGTGCCTCCGGTCTCTAGGTACCGATTTATGGTCCGGTACACGAATTTCCGGTTGATTCCGAGCGGTTTTAGGTGTTTGAATATGTGTCCGGGTTTGACCCTTTCACATATTCAGCGATAACAGCTGCTCTTAACTCTGCCATGACTCACAACTCAATGTAAACAAACTGCACAGAAACGAAACTCTGTCACTTTGGGCAGCAAAGTTAACCCTTTCATTTGACATTATGACACTGAATCGTCTGGGATAGATCACAGGTTTTGTAGCGTTGGGGTATCACCAAATTAAACCACTTGTATTGTGTAATTAAACTTCAATTTTTAATAACTATTCAATATATATTTTTCAACGGGACCGGTCTGATCGAGGGTCATAATCAAAGAGAACAACTAACTGAGCTGAATAGAAGTACAAGCTCCAGTCGGAAGCTGTAGAAAGCTGCGATTCGATCGCAGTCATTTTGGGTGCATTTACAAAATACGTTAAATGGAGATGGATTCTAATTTGGGTGATTTTAACTATTAATAATCTTAGAAATAATATAAAATCTAACATGACTGGCCACCTGAAATTAATTATTTCACAATTGTACTTAATTTCTAATTATAAACTGCTTGCTCCGAATTATCCGCGTCGTCTCCAGCATGGTTGGGGGTTGCGCTGGTTTCGTCATACTCGTCGAATGCACAAGGTAACGGACACACCTTGCACGAAGGTCTTTTAAATATTCCAGATGATGTTCTCAGCAATAAAACTCGAGAAATATTATCTCGCCCAGGATAAAGCGCATCAATACGCGCCAATGGCCATTGAGTGGGTGGCATAAGTTGATCCTTCAGAATTACCAGTTGACCAACCTTGAGGTTAACCTTTTCCGGATTTATGTAGGATTGTCGCTGAAGCTCCTTCAGGTATTCGCTTCTCCAGCGGCACCAAAATTGTTGCACTCTTAGTTGCACGAACTGAAAGTGGTTTAGTCTATTGATCGGCACATTTTTCCAATCTGAATTGGGTATAGCTGGCAAAGATGAACCGATAAGAAAGTGACTCGGTGTAATAACTTCCATGTCATTGGGATCTTCAGACAAAGGGGCTAGTGGCCGAGAGTTCATATACAGCCCTCAATTTGGGTTAATACCATCTCCAAATCCTCATAGTACAGTGTTGTATTTCCCAGTTGACGACGGAGATGCGTTTTCGCCACCTTCACAGCAGCCTCCCATAGGCCGCCAAAGTTTGGCGCACGTGGTGGTATACTATGCCAAGTGATTCCCTCCGTTGCGAGACTATTTGCGATACGGTTATTTTCGGTACGATTCTTGAGCATTTGATACAGGCCATGCAGTTCAATTTTAGCACCGGCGAAATTTGTACCATTGTCCGAAAAAATCTCTTGCGGGCAGCCACGTCTGGCAATGAAGCGTCTAAGTGCGGACATGAAGGATGCTGTGCTTAAATCGCCCACTAACTCGATATGCACAGCCTTAGTGCTAAAACACACGAATATTGCTATATAAGCTTTAATCGGGGATGCTTTCCGTCCCGGAGTTTTAACAAAAACTGGTCCGCAATAATCGATTTCAGTGATGGAAAATGGGCGACTAGGACTGACACGGGCATGTGGCAATTGCCCTATAGGTTGTTTTATCGGTTGAGGATTCGCACGAATGCAGCGATAGCATTTATGAATCGTGTTACGCACTGCTCGCCTACCATTAGTAGGCCAAAATTCATTACGAGTGACTGCAAGTGTGAGCGAAACTCCCCCATGTAGGGTTTTCAAATGGATTGACATCAACAGTAAACGAGTAAAGTAATGAAATCCAGGTAGTAGTATTGGGTGCTTGAAATCGTATCCTTCATCCGAAAGTCTGAGCCGGCCACCAACTCGCATCACACCAGCCATATCCAAAAATGGGTTCAGAAGTCTGAGGCTGGACCTTTTAAACAATTGATTACCTGCTGCCAATTGCTTGATTTCATCCCCAAAGGCTTCTCTTTGTACTAATTTTATCAAGGTGGTTTTGGCAACATTAAGTTCATCAACGGAAAGTACAACGGAGTCTGCTAAATTTTCACCTTTGCAAGTGCAGACAAAGAGTAAGCAATATGCAATGACTCGTATCATACGATGAAAGGAGGAAAAACGGTTTATCAATGTGTCGCTTGAAACTACTGTTTGAATAACAAAGATAGCGGCTTTTCGTTCAAGAATTTCATCTGGTGGTGCGGTGAAGGCTTCCAATTCTTGCTTGGGCCAATGTCCCTCCGGACCGACAAAAAGTGTATCATTCAAGGAATAGCCAGTGCTCGATTTTGCTGATGCGTCGAAAACACTTCGAACCTTGGTTGTCGTACTAGTGACTTTTATGACAGCATGATGTGGGAGATAAAATACTGTGGAGGGTTCACATTCATCAGCGGATATCTCGCGCATATGTCCTAACGACAAAAATTCCTCAATAAAGGCATGGTAAGTTCTCTTTAAATCCTCATTTTTCTCTAGTTTCCGCTCCAAACTTTGTAAGCGACAAAGGGCGTTATCATAAGATTGCCCTAGCATATTAGAAAAACCGTCTTTTTTGGGTATTTGACCACATATCGACCTGTAGCGTCTCTATCCACAGTCTGTTTGTAAAACTCCTCACAATACTGTTCAGTAGGGGTTGCTGTCGAGATGTTAACCTCTTCTATCTTCCAAAAGCGTTCTAAATTGTGATCAATTGACTCTAGCGTATCTAAAGTAGATAAACAGCACACCAGTGGTCGGGAATCAGTCTCCATATCAACCCTACCCGAGACGAGCCATCCAAACACACTCTCAACAAGAGTTGGTGATGGGTTGCCTATTTCCATCCGGCCACCCTTTAACAGTGTATAAAAATGTTCCGCACCTATGATGAGATCCACTTTTCGGGATACATTGAATTCTGGGTCTGCAAGAGGTAACTCACTAGGGATGGTCCATCTATTTGCGGCAAAGCTGGTTGAAGGCAAATAGGATGTTAATTTGCGTAATACCAGACAATTTATTGTACATGAGAAATCACCGAATCTCGATTGGATCTCAGTTGCTACTGAAGCAGTCACTCGGGTTTTTGATTCACCAACACCAAAGACGGGTTGGTTAATACGATGTCTGGGTAGACGAAGCTGCTGACAAAGACGCTCGCTCATCACATTACATTGCGATCCCGAATCTAAAGTGCGCGAGCCAAATGTCCCCTTCCAAAGCCATCAATAATACCTAAAACGGCAGTCGAGAGCAAAACATTCACCGATCTGGATCCCATTGCAGCGTTATACATCATCAGTGAGTCGGGTTTTGATGTGTTTTTCTCTATAATATTGATCAAATTAGAGCTGACGGTTTGTTGGCGGAAATTTGATTGTCCGAAGTTTCGATTTGGTATCTCGTTGTTAGTTCCAGTGGTTTCAAAGCCGGGGTGCAATAGCGAGTGATGCCGTTTTTGGCAAATGCGACAAGAGTAGGATGAATTACAATTTCTAGCGAAATGATCGCTTCTGAAACAGTTACTGCAAATCCTTTTTGTGTTTACTAGTTCCAAACGATCTTTCAGTGGCATTCTCTCGAAGACGGCAATGAAGCGTCTAAGTGCGGACATGAAGGATGCTGTGCTTAAATCGCCCACTAACTCGATATGCACAGCCTTAGTGCTAAAACACACAAATATTGCTATATAAGCTTTAATCGGGGATGCTTTCCGTCCCGGAGTTTTAACAAAAACTGGTCCGCAATAATCGATTTCAGTGATGGAAAATGGGCGACTAGGACTGACACGGGCATGTGGCAATTGCCCTATAGGTTGTTTTATCGGTTGAGGATTCGCACGAATGCAGCGATAGCATTTATGAATCGTGTTACGCACTGCTCGCCTACCATTAATAGGCCAAAATTCATTACGAGTGACTGCAAGTGTGAGCGAAACTCCCCCATGTAGGGTTTTCAAATGGATTGACATCAACAGTAAACGAGTAAAGTAATGAAATCCAGGTAGTAGTATTGGGTGCTTGAAATCGTATCCTTCATCCGAAAGTCTGAGCCGGCCACCAACTCGCATCACACCAGCCATATCCAAAAATGGGTTCAGAAGTCTGAGGCTGGACCTTTTAAACAATTGATTACCTGCTGCCAATTGCTTGATTTCATCCCCAAAGGCTTCTCTTTGTACTAATTTTATCAAGGTGGTTTTGGTAACATTAAGTTCATCAACGGAAAGTACAACGGAGTCTGCTAAATTTTCACCTTTGCAAGTGCAGACAAAGAGTAAGCAATATGCAATGACTCGTATCATACGATGAAAGGAGGAAAAACGGTTTATCAATGTGTCGCTTGAAACTACTGTTTGAATAACAAAGATAGCGGCTTTTCGTTCAAGAATTTCATCTGGTGGTGTGGTGAAGGCTTCCAATTCTTGCTTGGGCCAATGTCCCTCCCCCTCATGCAACCATTCAGGTCCATATTTTTAAAGTTTGCTGTTCACTAATTCTCCTACCGACAAACCACGGGTTAGCTCTTCCCGGCACATGCAACCATTTCGCATTATGGGTTAACTCCTGAATTTCTGCTATTCTATTTGCTACAAAGGTCTTGCAAGTGTGCGGTGACATACGTAGCCAATGAAGTACCACCATCGAATCCGACCAAAACCATACTGATGAAAACTGGACGTCTAAAGCCAATTGCACTTTGCGAAAAAGATGGGCTGCGGTTTTTGCAGCGCAAAGCTCCAATCTAGGAATACTGCACCTCCAGAGGCACCGATGGTTTTAATGTATATAACAGCGCCATACGCTATCTCAGATGCATCTGCGAAGCAGTGCAATTGTATTTCCCCTTCGCCAAATGCTTATCGGTTAATACGAAAATATGATAAATCGGGTAATTCCGAGACAAATTTCTTCCACCTTGTTTTCACCTCTACTGGAACCTCTTCATCCCAGTCTATAGCTAACGTCCACAAATGCTGCATCAGCACTTTGGCTCGAACCACGATCGGGGCTATCAATCCAAGTGTATCGTATAAACGAGCTATCACGGATAAAATGCTTCGTTTTGTAATCGGCTTTACAATTGTATGCGTGCTTAAACCAAATCGAAGTACATCAGATGTGGGTTCCCAACTGATTCCCAGTGTCTTTACAGCCTTCTCCGTGTCGAATGATCTGGCAGATTGTGTGTTGATATATTCGGATGGTAAGTCAGCCAGAACTTCGGGAAAATTGCAGCACCATTTTCTCAAACGGAAGCCGCCCAAATTAAGCAACGCGATCATTTGTGTACATAGTTGGGATGCAGTTTTAATGTCCGACGCTCCACTAATAAAATCATCCATATAAAAACTGTGTTTTAATTCTTCTGCGGCTAGTGGAAAAGATTCTCCTTCATCGTCTGCTAGCTGCTTTAACGTCCTGGTGGCTAGAAATGATGATGGTGCCAAACCGTAGGTAACTGTGGTGAGCTGATATTTTTTAACTGGGTCGTTTTGACTGAATCTCCATAATATGCGTTGGAGAGGTTGATCATCAGGGTGTTTCGAAACTTGGCGGTACATTTTTTCAATGTCCGCCAGAAGTGCAACCTTATATTTGCGAAACCGGATAACCAGGGTAAGTAAATCTTCTTGGATGACCGGACCGACAAAAAGTGTATCATTCAAGGAATAGCCAGTGCTCGATTTTGCTGATGCGTCGAAAACACTTCGAACCTTGGTTGTCGTACTAGTGACTTTTATGACAGCATGATGTGGGAGATAAAATACTGTGGCGGGTTCACATTCATCAGCGGATATCTCGCGCATATGTCCTAACGACAAAAATTCCTCAATAAAGGCATGGTAAGTTCTAGCGTATCTAAAGTAGATAAACAGCACACCAGTGGTCGGGAATCAGTCTCCATATCAACCCTACCCGAGACAAGCCATCCAAACATACTCTCAACAAGAGTTGGTGATGGGTTGCCTATTTCCATCCGGCCACCCTTTAACAGTGTATAAAAATGTTCCGCACCTATGATGAGATCCACTTTTCGGGATACATTGAATTCTGGGTCTGCAAGAGGTAACTCACTAGGGATGGTCCATCTATTTGCGGCAAAGCTGGTTGAAGGCAAATAGGATGTTAATTTGCGTAATACCAGACAATTTATTGTACATGAGAAATCACCGAATCTCGATTGGATCTCAGTTGCTACTGAAGCAGTCACTCGGGTTTTTGATTCACCAACACCAAAGACGGGTTGGTTAATACGATGTCTGGGTAGACGAAGCTGCTGACAAAGACGCTCGCTCATCACATTACATTGCGATCCCGAATCTAAAGTGCGCGAGCCAAATGTCCCCTTCCAAAGCCATCAATAATACCTAAAACGGCAGTCGAGAGCAAAACATTCACCGATCTGGATCCCATTGCAGCGTTATACATCATCAGTGAGTCGGGTTTTGATGTGTTTTTCTCTATAATATTGATCAAATTAGAGCTGACGGTTTGTTGGCGGAAATTTGATTGTCCGAAGTTTCGATTTGGTATCTCGTTGTTAGTTCCAGTGGTTTCAAAGCCGGGGTGCAATAGCGAGTGATGCCGTTTTTGGCAAATGCGACAAGAGTAGGATGAATTACAATTTCTAGCGAAATGATCGCTTCTGAAACAGTTACTGCAAATCCTTTTTGTGTTTACTAGTTGCAAACGATCTTTCAGTGGCATTCTCTCGAAGACGGGGCACTTTACTGAAAGATGATACTGATTGCATGCTAAACAACGAGGCTGGGGATTATCTGATGCAGCGTAAGCATTAATACGATTGGCGGGGGGAATATAGTAGCTTCAACTGTTTTGGTGCGTGAGTTATTTTATTGTGGGACGGTACTGTTGATTCTAAGCCCATGGATAGCGATTCCAATGCTCTGGATTTTTTTGTTAAGAAACTGATGAGATTAGCGTAGGTATGTTCACCATCATTAGATATATATTCCTCCCGGTCTTTGAGGGTACGATCATCTAATCGCGAACAAAGCAACTGTACCAACAAACTACTCCAGTGTCGTGTGGGTTCGCCTAACTGGGAAAGTATTTTAACATGTCGTTCGAACTCTTCAATTATGGTACGTAGTGCTAGAGGCGATTTACTGCAGACCTTAACACCGATTAGCAAAGATTGTAAGTGCTTTTTCTACAGTAAATATTCATTGGAGTACCTATCAAGCAATGCTTGCCAAGCAACGGCATAATTAATTGCGGTTATGGTTAAAGACTCGATAAGTTATAACGCTTCGCCTTTTAATGAAGAACGAAGGTATTGAAATTTTTGAATGCTAGGGATTTCAGCCGATGTGTGGATAAGAGAGGCAAATGAGTCATGGAAGGTAAGCCACTCATTAAGATCACCGTCAAATACAGGTAATGCGATAGTGGGAAGTTTCACATTAGAGGTGTGGGGTATGACCGGAGCTAAATTCTGTGGTTGCACAGGGTTTGCGACAGGGGGAGGACGTTTAGAAATCAAGCCACCTTTAATCCGAAAAAACTTCTCCTCCATTTGAGCCCTCAATTGCGTATTCGATGCCATAAATGATTCACTATCATCCAAAATTTCATATTCACCTTGTACTGTCTCGAAATCTTCCATCAAACTATCCAGTTTTTCTGACCGTATCGCTAATTCGTGTTGGTCTCGATCGTGATTGTAGTTTTGTAGATAATCCTCGATGCGTGAGATGGAATCGATGATATTCCGACGTTTCAATTCCTTTTGCTTGAATTTCTTCTCCGCCATGGTGGTAAATTGTGTGTACAATAGGCTGCAATGAGCGAGAAGACCCAGGAAGCACCGATTTGTTGGGATAGATTATTTGGACAGACACTCACCTGTGCCTGTCAGTAAGCAGGCCTTGTATTTATTTTATTAGCAGGAACTCTCAAGAGGGCAACTATTTGCTGCGGGTGATGTTTGTAAAAGGTGTAGCGGGAACCGATCGTTACTTCGGTGATATAACCGAAATCCGGGTTAGTGTTGCACTTGGGTGGGTATTAGGTTCATTCGCGTTCCGTGGGCACTTTGGGATAATTTCCAGTACGGGCAAATAACACGTGTCGGGCGACCTCAGCACGCCGCGATGAGATGCGGGAACACAATAGTAGAGGGTGATTCGACATTGGTCTTAGGAAGAGTTACCCTTACCCAGTAGTTTAATTGGCCAAAACACCTTGCCGGAGACAACGGAGATCGCGGGTTCGAGTCCCTTCTGGACGAGGGAAATTTTTTTCTAATTCTAGTCACACCTTCTATTCCCGTTCATCTTCGCATTCCCGCGAAACTACATACATTGCCCGCTTTACTAAACTTAAAATATTCAATATATATTTTTCAACGGGATTTATTTGCACACGCGGGTATAGTGACCGGTCTGATAGAGGGTCATAATAAAAGAGAACAACTAACTGAGCTGAATAGAAGTACAAGCTCCAGTCGGAAGCTGTAGAAAGCTGCGTTTCGATCGCAGTCATTTTGGGTGCATTTACAAAATACGTTAAATGGAGATGGATTTTAATTTGGGTGATTTCAACTATTAATAATCTTAGGAATAATATAAAATCTAACAGATGGCACCAGAGAGATGCAACGTGTAGGCTACAGGCGACCCCAAAAAAGTGTGACCGGACTTTTTTGTCACCGTGTA
>NC_073694.1:105881840-105910840 GCF_029784165.1 Wyeomyia smithii
TCGAGTTTTTCCTAAAGCGCTTCTTGCTGGACTACTTTACGCGGATTTTTAAAATAACGTAGTTTTTTTTCGCGGATTTTTTTTACTAACGCGTTTTTTCACGCGGATTTTCGAATTAGCGCGGTTTTTATTGCGCGGATTTTCGAATTAAGGCTGTTATTTTTACGCGGTTTTTTTACGAGGTACGTATCCCCCGCGTAAAAAAAACCTGACTGTACTACCTTTTCAGTAAAACTCACTTCACAAATATTACCTCGAATTTCACACATTATACTTTATTTATTATGCATTACTATTCTTGTAACGCAGCGAGAGGAAAAACCTTTATTTGATTGTAGTTGCTAATTCTAGAATATTCTACGGAAACCGGAAATCGCAATTTCGAGTTTCAATAACATGTAAAGTAAAAAAATAAAACTATGTTTAACACTTACGTACATCTATTATACTTACCTTAACTCTGGATTTCTCGAGAGGAAAGAGTTTAACAACCCAGCAACCGTCATCAGACACGTGCTGGAATTGTGATCTGCCGGATCAAATCTGAAGCAGAAGTCGTCACGTGGACTCTTTCGAATTGAGGTTAAGTACATACGTCAAAGGTAACACAGTCGTCCAGGTGGGTCAAACCTATTTAATCTTTTGCAATGAGTATGATTAAAATGACGCTGCCGAAGAAAAAAGTGATTAGAACTAGTGCTGCCAAACTAAAAACTCTCATGTGGCAGCGGGCAAACATTCTCGGCTCGGTTGCTTTAATTAAGAGATTCAACGAACAATATCAAGATGGCCAGTAGCACCAAGTACAGGTTAGAATCGATTCGCTCGACCAACTGTGGGCGGAATTCGCGTGTGTTCAGAACGGGATTGAAGAAATCGAAGCTCGTTGCGATGTTGATTTCGAATTCACCATGTCGGATGAGAGAGTTAAGTTCCAAGATTTATACTACGAGCTTAAAGCTTCTCTCACTAGTAAGTTACCGGAGTGTTTACCTGTTGTGAAGCAATCCGCGTTCTAAGTTGGAGGGAAACCGTCTGGATGGATAGCCTTCCGAGATATTCTGCAATCTATGATTCATTGTAGTGCTCATTTGACGTCAGTGCAGAAAATGCATTATCTGAAAGCAGCTCTCAGAGAAGAGACTGCTCGTATTGTTGCAAATTTGGAGGTTAAAAGCTGATAGTTATTTGATCGCATGAAAATCGGTTTGTGAGTGATATAATAATATAAATCTACTGTTCAAACATCATTCCGCGGCTATATTCGCTATTCCCAGGAAAATAAGACCTTTGGTTGAAACTCTTAGTAAGCGAGTAGATCCACTAACCTTAATGGAGTGAGAGAATTCTTATAAAGGAGGAGAGCGCCTACTTATCAACATTTAGTAGATTGTGTACGAAAAATGTCGAGAGTGCTGCATTACAGACGAAGTTACAGTCCGATTACAGCAAAATTCAATAGGGTTTATGAGCTAGCAGGACCTTTCATTTGACATTAATTTTGTGGAAATCGGTTTAACCATCTCTGAGAAAAGTGAGTGAGTTTATGTAGTCTTCGAAATATGTTCCTTTTCATACCTGGATTTCACATTTTTAAACACAACAGGCAAAGTAAGAGTCCGATTGCAAAACAAATCCATAAGGTCTTATAAGGTAACAAGACCTTCCATATGACGCTGATTCTATGAAAATCGGTCCAGCCATCTCTGAGAAACATGAGTGAGTTTAAATAGTCTCCAGAACACGTTTCTTTCCATAACTTTTGAACCACAAATTCAATCTCAATGAAGTTCGAAAGTTAAGGGGTTTTCAGGTAGCCCGTTCATTTGAAATTAATTTTGTTCAAATCGGTTGTGTAGTTTCTGAGATATTGATGTTTCGTGATTTTTACATTTGTATACATAACCTCTAAACTAGAAATCCGATTGCAATAAAATTCAATAGGGTCTTATGGGGCAAACAGACCTTTTATTTTCAATTAATTTCATTGAAATCGGTCAAGCCATCTCTGAGAAAATCGAGTGAGATTGGGAGAGCGTTACACACACATACACACACACACACACACACACACACACACACACACACTCACACACATACAGAAAATGCTCAGCTCGTCGAACTGAGTCGAGTGATTTACGACATTCGGTCCTTTGAAGCACTTTCTAGGAGAGAGGCAAAAAAATTCTGTTTTGACAAAAAAAAAACCTAAATTAATCCACCTAGCGGTCAGACCCAGCCTTTCTCTTTCAAACTGTTATTTGTAAAAATAGATTAACATGAACGCTTCAATCCAATAAATGTATATTCACTCTTTAGGTTGTAAAATATTGATGTTGTAATCTATACATATGAAAAAAAATTAGTTCGGTCTGTCTGTTTGATCCATATAGGCTCGAAAACTACCGAACTGATCGACGTGAAAATTTGTACGTAGGGGTTTCTGGTCCCGATAAAGGTAAATAGTTTGAGGCCCCTCTCTCTTCTGGAAAGGAGGGGCCCAATACAAATGAAACATAAATTTCTGCACAACTCAAGGACAAACCAAGCAAATGAAACCGAATTTGGCATGTGAATGTTTTAAAGGGTAACAAATATGTCCACAATGGTTCGACGCCCCTTCCTCTTCTGGAAGCACATGTTTCTGCACAAATTTCTGCACATCTCGCGAACTAGTCAACTAAATGGGACCATATTTGGCAGGTGAATGATTTTAATGTTAACAAAAAAACAATATCAACAATATCGCACGCTTAGCCTTGGGGCTAATAGCGGTCTCGATCAATTAGATTAGTTGAGAGAATTCGTTATCGATATTGTTTTCGGCACATTTTGTATGTGTAGGATAAGTACAACGATACACCGTGCCCCAGTGCTAAGTCGAGAAAATTTCCAGCTCGAAAAGAGCCTCAACTCGATCGGGAAACAAACCCGATATCACAACCGTGTGGGACCGACATCGCTAACCACAGAGCCACGGGGACCACATGATTTAATGTTAACAAATATGTTCCATAATCGACCTCAGCCAACATTTTGGATTGTAAGATGGCAACTTCCGGTTTCTGAAAAAAGCCAAAAATGGACGATTTCCACCCAATGTAATAATATTCAGATAAAAATGATACACAGGAGCTAAAATGGATCACAGATACCATTTTGAATTCTAAGATGGCGACTTCCAATTTCGGAAAAACAGCGACAAACGACCAAATACCATCCAATATGGGTATTTCTGGAATCGTAATGATTATGAATACCATTATGAATTGTAGAATGGCAACTTGTGGTTTCTGGAAAACAGCCAAAAATGGCCGATTTCCGTCTAACATGAGTATCTCCGGATCTAGAATGATACATAGCAGCTGAAATCGACCGCAGACCTCATTTTAGATTCTAGGTTGGCGACTTCCGGTTCCTGGGAAATAGCCGAAAATGATCGAATTTCACCCAATATGGGTGTTTCTTCAGCCAGAATGACGCTCAGAGGCCAGAAATTATCTTAAATACCAGTTTGAATCCAAGATGGCGACTTCCGATTTGTGAAAAACAGTCTAAAATAACCAAATACCATCCAATATGAGTATCTCTGGAACCAGTATGATGCAATGAGCTAACAATTGACCTCAGGCACCATTTTGAATCGCTGAATGGCAACTTATAGGAAACAGTCGAAAATGACTAAATAATACTCAATATGGATATTTCCGTAATCGAGATGATGCATAGAAGCCAAACATTGACCCTTGACACCATTTTGAATTTAAAGACGACTACTTTTAGTTTCTGGAAAACACCCAAAATTACTAAATACCTCCCAATATGGATATTTCCGGTGTCAGATTGATGCCAGAAAATCTGCTGAAAATGACCGAATACCACCCAATATGAATATATTCAGAATTAAGGTGATGTACAGAATCCAAAAGTCGAGGATGTTGTCATTTCGATAAAACCAATCATTTCAAACGATTTGTCATTAGACTTTGATCATATCCTATGGCCGATTCGTCGTGCATTTTCAGACTTTAAAAACATCGCAAGGAATCAATGAATTTGAAACATTCAAATAGTACGATACCACATTTAATTTATGTTGAGGCCACATATATCGATCAAAGCAGGTATAGTTTTAAATAGTCTTTGAATTTCTTTTCTTTCCATAACTTTTGAGCCACATATCAAATTGTTATGAAGTTTGTTATTTGTAAGTTCGAGTGATGACTCGTTCGTATGACACTAGTTATGTATAAATAAGCCATGTTATCTTTGTGATAATAGACTTTCGTTGTTTTATTAACAATTTAATATATAACGGTTGCCTAAGTTTGATTACAATCAAATGAAATGGGAACGTAAAGGGCAGTCAAACTTTGAAACCACGTGTTCAATCACAATTCATTAGTTAACTCTTAACTGGCCCGCTCATCTCATAATAATATTGATTAAATCGGTTGTGTAGCTACTGAGATAATGAAGTTTCGTGATTTTCACATTTCGGTACTTTACGGACGAAGTTACATATCGATTACAGTAAAGTTCAATAGGGTGTTACGAGGCAGCTAGACTTATTAGTTGACACTAATTTTGTGGAAATCGAGTCAGCCATCTCTGAGAAAAGTGAGTGAGGTAAAGTAGTCTTCGGAATATGTTCCTTTTCATAGCTGGATTTCACATTTTTAAACATAACAGGCAAAGTAATAGTCTGATCGCAAAACAAATCAATAGGGTCTTATGGGGCAACTAGACCTTCCATATGACACTGATTTTATTAAAATCGGTTCAGCCATCTCTGAGAAACATGAGTGAGATTAAGTATTCTTCAAAACACGTTTCTTGTCATAACTTTTGAACTACAAGTCCAATCTTTATGAAATTCGAAAGTTAAGGGTATTTCAGGTAGCCCGTTTATTTGAATCTTATTTTGTTCAAATCGGTTGTGTAATTTTTGAGATAATGATGTTTAATGATTTTTACATTTTGATACATAACCTCTAAACCAAAAATCCGATTACAATGAAATTCAACAGGGTCTTATGGGACAACGAGACCTTTCATTTGCAATTAACTTCATGAAAATCGGTCGAGCCATCTCTGAGAAAAGTGAGTGATAATAAAAATCTGCACATACACACACACACACATACACACACACATACATACACACACATACAGAAAATGCTCAGCTCGTCGAGCTGAGTCGAGTGATATATGCCATTCGGCCCTTTGGAGCACTTTTATACTTTCGGTTTTGCAAGTGATTGCTATACCTTTCTAGGAGAAAGGCAAAACCTAAATTTATCCACCTAGCGGTCAGACCAAACCTTTCTCATTCGTACTTATTATTTGTTAAAATAGATTTACACGACACACTTCATTTCAGAAAAAAAATACCCCTTGATAATATTTGCTGGATTTATTTATCACTCTAATATCTTTGGTAGCAGTGAAACCATACTGAACATTTAAACAATAATTTTCAAATATATATGAACATACATTAACACATGCGAATAACATGAAATAAATATGTTTCAAATATATGACGCGAAATTTTTTCTTTATCGTGATATAATCGAAATGTCACTGTACTCATATATAGGTTGGACTCGATTATATGTAGGCTCGATATATTATTCGTTAAAATATGATTTTTGATTCGATTGTTTATAGTAAGATTTTTTTTTCTATATCGAATATGACTTGCTTTTCACAACTTTTGAACCACGTGTACAATCATAATAATTCGTCAGTTAACCCTTAACTAGCCCGTGCATCTGAAATCAGTATTGTTCAAATATGTTGTGTAGTTTCTTAGATGATGAAGTTTCGTTATTTTCACATTTTGATTCATTACAGACGAAGTTAAAGTCCGATTACAGTCAAATTCAATAGGGTGTTATGTTGCAACTAGACCTTTCATTTGACACTAATTTTGTGGAAATCGGTTCAGTCATCTCTGAGGGGAGTGAGTGAGTTTAAGTAGTCTTCGGAATATTTTTTTCTTTTCATAGCTGGATTTCACATTTTTAAACACAACAGGCAAAGTAATAGTCTGATTGCAAAACAAATCAATAGGGTATCATGGGGCAACTGTACCTTCCATATGACACTGATTTTATGAAAATCGGTCCAGCTATCTCTGAGAAACATGAGTGAGATTCAATAGTCTCTAGAACACGCTTCTGTCCATAGCTTTTGAACTACAAGTCCAATCTATATAAAATTTGAAAGTTAAGGGTTTTTTAGGAAGCCCGTTTATTTAAAACCAATTTTGTTCAAATCGGTTTTGTAGTTTCTGAGATAATGAAATTTCATAATTTTTACATTTTGATACATAACAGATAAGATTATAATAAAATTCAATAGGGTCTCATGAGGCCTAGAACTAGAACTTTCATTTGCATAATTAGTTTCATGAAAATCGGACTAGCCATCTCTGAGCAAATCGAGTGAGCTTGGGAGAGCGTTGCATACATACATACACACACCTATACACACACACACACACACACACACACACACACACACACACACACAAACCTAGGAATGGGAAGCCATCGGTCTATTGGTGGACTGACGAGATAGCGGACCTTCGCAGTGCGTGCCTCCGTGCGAGACAGAGGATGCAGCGTGCGCGAACAGTTGAACAGAGGACAGAGCGCCGCGCAGCATTCAGTTCTGCCAGATCGACGCTGAAGAGTGCGATTAAGACCAGCAAGAGGGCATGTTTCGATAGGCTATGCGCGAGTGCCAATACGCACCCGTGGGGTGACGCCTACAGGATCGTAATGCGTTCAATAGCGCCAGTTGGGGCTCCATAGCGCTCGCGCTCAGGAGCATCCAAGTACCGGTGTCGCTGTACAAGATTCTGGAAAATTACTTCCAGAATCGAGTACTGGTTTACAACACAGAGGAGGGTCAGAAGTGCGTTCCAATCACCGCAGGGGTTCCGCAAGGTTCCATCCTGGGTCCGGTGTTGTGGATCGTCATGTATGACGGGGTGTTGAAACTAAAGTTTCCTGTAGGGGTTGTGATCGTCGGCTTTGCAGACGACATAACGCTAGAGGTTTACGGCGAGTCGATCGAAGAGGTCGAGTTGACGGCTGCGCATTGCATAAGGAAGGTCGAGGGCTGGATGCACTCCAGGAAACTGGAGCTCGCGCACCATAAGACGGAGGTCACGGTTGTGAACAACCGTAAATCGGAGCAACAGGCGGTGGTCAGAGTCGGAGACTGCACCATCACCTCAAAGCGATCGTTGAAGCTCTTGGGGGTTATGGTCGACGACAAGCTCACGTTCGGGAGCCACGTCGACTATGCCTGTAAAAGGGCCTCATCGGCTATTGCAGCACTATCTCGTATGATGTCCAATAGCTCAGCGGTCTATGGCAGCAAGCGAAGACTTCTTGCCAGCGTGGTTTCGTCCATACTTAGGTATGGTGGGCCAGTATGGTCCAGAGCGCTAGGTACTAACAGTTACCGCGGTAAACTGGAAAGTACCTACAGGCTCATGTGCCTACGAGTTGTGAGTGCGTATCGTACGGTGTCATACGATGCAATCTGTGTCTTGTCCGGCATGATACCTATCAGCATCGCCATCAAGGAGGACAGAGAGTGTTTCGACCAACGTGACACAAGGGGCATACGAGGCACCAGAAGGTCATTCTCGATGCTCCGTTGGCAGAGGGAATGGTCTACTTCCACAAAGGGCAGATGGACGCACCGACTTATATCGGAGATATCCGGCTGGGTCGGGAGGCGACATGGCGAGGTGAACTTCCACCTGACACAGATCCTGTCAGGCCATGGTTGCTTCAGGCAATATCTGCACAGGTTCGGGCACGCTGGGTCCCCCATGTGTCCCGAGTGCGTGGAAGAGGAGGAGACTGCAGAGCATGTCTTTTTCGCGGAGCAACATGATGGCTGTGAGCGGGCCTGGCACTACTCCGGACAATCTTGTCCGGAGGATGTGCGACGACCCGGACATCTGGAACGCGGCCTGTGCGGCCGCCTCCCAGATTGTCCTGGAGCTACAACGTGTGTGGCGGGTCAATCACCAACACGCCAGTGGTAGCTAGGAGGTTATAAGAGTAAAGAGGGTGCATCACGCACAAAAGCCACTTCCCGACGTAATACTTAACCGTCGTTCCGGGAAGACCAGGGCTGGAGACTGGAGGGGTTTTAGTGTGTCGGGACAGGGATCAGTAGGTGTCTGGGGGAGTGTAACTACCCCAGCATCTCTCCCCTAGTCTCACCCCCACACCCTGAGCTCTCTTCTCAGGTGTCTGTTTGCAGATTTCCCCGCCACCTTTGAAAAAAAAAAAAACACACACACACACACAGAAAATATTAAGCTCGTCGAACTGAGTCGATTGATATACGACATTCGACCCTTTGGAGCACTTTTATACGTTTGGTTTTTGCAGTGATTGCTATACCTTTCTAGAAGAAAGGCAAAAATCAATATAGTCTTATGGTGCAACTAGACCTTCCAAATGATACTGATTTTATGAAAATTGGTTCAACCATCTCTGAGAAATATGAGTAAAATCAAATAGTTTCCAAAACACATAACTTTTAACCACATGTCCAAACTTTATAAAATTCGAATGTTAAGGGTTGTTTTTATGTAGCCCGTTAATTTAGAACCAATTTTGTTAAAATCGGTTGAGTAGTTCCTGAGATAATGAACTTTCGTTATTTCCAAATTTTGATACATAACACATAAACTAAAAATCCGATTACAATATAATTTAATAGGGTTTCATGAGGCAACTAGACCTTTCATTTGAAAATTGTTTTTTTGAAAATCGGTCCAGTCATCTTTGAGCAAACCGAGTGAGGTTGAAAATTTGCACATACACACACATACAGAAAATGCTAAGCTCATTGAGTTGAGTCGAGTTGGGTGATAAATGCCATCGTTTCGTGATTTTCACATTTCGTTACATAAAAGACAACGTTACAGTCCGATTATAATAAAATTCAATAGGGTCTTATCAGGCAACTAGACCTTTCATTTGCAACTTATTTCGTAAAAATCGGACAAGCCATCTCTGAGAAAAGTGGGTGAGTTCAAGTAGTCCCAGGATAATGTTTCTTTTCATAGCCTGTGTGAATAATATGTGAATTTTCATAGCCTAATAATGTGAAATTTATTATAAATAACGAACAAAGTTAAAGTCCAATTACAATAAAATTCAATAGGGTCTTATGGGGCAACAAGACCTTCCATATGACACTAATTTTGTGAAAATTGGTTCAGCCATCTCTGAGAAAAGTGAGTGAGATTAAACAGTCTTCGAAACACGTTTCTTTGCATAACATTTAAACTTCATGTCCAAACACTGAAAAGTTAATTTGAAAATGGTTCAAAAAACAAGCCCGTTCTTTTGATACCAATTTTGTTCAAATCGGTTGTGTAGTTACTGAGATATTGAAGTTTTGTGATTTTCATATTTTGATACATAACCTCGAAACTAAAAATCTGATTACGATAAAATTCAATAGAATTCTATGGGGCAACTGGACCTTTCATTTGCAATTAGTTTCGTGAAAATTGGTCCTGCCATCTCTGAGAATATCGAGTGAGATTGGGAGACACACACACATACAGAAAATGCTCAGCTCGTCGAACTAAGTCGATTGATATACGAGATTCGACCCTCTGAAGCACTTTTATACCTTTGGTTTTTCCAGTTTTTCTAGGAGAAAGGCAAAAAATGGACTTTTATTGTTTATAACTTTAGTTGTTGTTAATCAATCGCTAAAATCGTGTGTACTTCACTAGATAATCTAATGAAGAAGCTACAGTTAAAATTTCAAGTCAATCGGGTGTAAACTTTTTCAGTTCTACTGCTCGCCGATTTTGAAAACATGGTTTTGAGAAAAACGCCTTTAAAGTTTCAAACTGCTATAAATCTTGTGAATCGCAACAGTAAAGCCCCTAAAAATTTTTTAAACTTCAGTCAGCTACCCCTGTGCCGTAAAGCTGTCCTTTCTGGGCTTTATCTTCCTCTTCTTCCTTTTTTGCCTTTCTCCTAGAAAGGTATAGCAATCACTGGAAAAACCAAAGGTATAAAAGTGGTCCCAATGGCCGAATGTCATATACCACTCGACCCCTTTCGACGAACTGAGCATTTTCTGTATGTATGTATGTATGGGTGTATGTCTGTGTGTGTGTGTGTGTCTCTGTGTGTTTGTGTGTCTATGTGTGTGTGTGTGTGTGTGTGTGTGTGTGTGTGTGTGTGTGTGTGAGTGTGTGAGTGTGTATTTGCAACTTTTTTTTCTCACCGAATTTCATAAAATTAATTGCAAATGAAAGGTCTAGTTGCGCCATAGGTTGCTATTGAATTTCATTGTAATCGGATTTTTAGTTTAGAGGTTATGTATCAAAATGTAAAAATCACGAAACATTAATATCTCAGAAACCACACAACCGATTTCAATAAAACTGGTTTCAAATGATCGGGCTGTCTTCAGAACCCTTAACTTTTAAATTTCGTTATGATTGAACATATGGTTCAAAAGTTATGTAAGGAAAAGTTATCCTGAGGTTGTTTAAACTCACTCATTTTTCTCAGAAATGGCTGAACCGATTTTCACAAAATTAGTGTCAAATAAAAGGTTAAGTTGCCCCATAGGTTGCTGTTGAATTTCATTGTAATCGGATTGTAACTTTGTCCGTTATTCATAAAAACATAATGAAAGTAAACATATTGACCTTTTCCTAACGATCACTGGCTAATTAAAAGGTAGAAAAGTGATCCAAATGGCCGAATGTCATATACTACTAGACTCAGTTCGACGAATCGAGCATTTCCTGCATATATGCATGTATTGGTGTATATGTTTGTGTGTGGGTGTGTACGTTTGCACTCACTTTGCTCAGAGATGGTCTGACTGATTCTTTCTATCTTAGGTTGCTATTGAATTTCATTGTAATCAAACCATTAGTTTTGGCGCTGCGTCAGAATGTGAAAATCGCTCCTATATCTCAGAAGCTATGAACATAGTTGAATTCAAATTATTGGGCTTTTAAACCCTTAAACAATGAATTTCATAATGTTTAAACATGTGGTTTGAAAGTTATAGAAATAAACGTAACCCGCAGACTTTTTAAAGCTATAGCTACGATCAAAATATGTGGCCTCAACATCATTTAAATTTGATATTGTACTATTTCAATGTTTGCGGCCCTCCTCGGGATCGAAGTTGAAATTGAAAGTCATTTCTATTATTTCACTTTTTGCCTCTCTCCTAGAAAGGTATAGCAATCACTGCAAAAGCTAAAGGTATAAAAGTGCTCAATAGGGCCGAATGTCGTATACCACTCGACTCAGTTCGACGAGCTGAGCATTTTCTGTATATATATATATATATATATATATATATATATATATATATATATATATATATATATATATATATATATATATATATATATATATATATATATATATATATATATATATATATATATATATATATATATATATATATATATATATATATATATATATATATATATATATATATATATATATATATATATATATATATATAACCACATGTTTACACATTATGAAATTTATTGTTTAAGGGTTTAAAGGGTTTAAAAATTTGAATTCAACTATGTTCAAGTTTCTGAGATATAAGAGCGATTTTTACATTCTGACGCAGCGCCAAAACTAAAAGTTTGGTTACAATGAAATTCGATAGCATTTTAAGCGGCAAATAGACCCTTCATTTGACACCACGATTGAAAGAATCGGTCAGACCATCTCTGAGAAAAGTGTGTGCGAAAAAGAAGGTACGCATACACACGTACACACCCACACACAAACATATACACCTATACATGCATACATGCAGAAAATGCTCGATTTGTTGAATTGAGTCATGTAGTATATGATATTCGGCCATTTGGATCACTTTTCTACCTTTTAATTAGCCAGTGATCACTTGGGAGAAAGTCAATATGTATACTTTCATTATGTGATTTCACATTTTTATATTTTTTTTTTTTTTATATACAACGGACAAAGTTACAATTCGATTACAATGAAATTCAACAGCAATCTAAAACTAGACCTCTCATTTGACACTAATTTTATGAAAATCGGTCCAGCCATCTCTGAGAAAAATGAGTGAGTTTGAACAACCTCAGGATAACTTTTCTTTACATAACTTTTAAACCATATGTTCAATCATAACGAAATTTGAAAGTTAAGGGTTTTGAAGATAGTCCGATCATTTGAAACCAGTTTTATTGAAATCGGTTATGTGATTTCTGAGATATTGATGGTTCGTGATTTTTTCATTTTGATACATAACCTCTAAACTAAAATGCGATTACAATGTAATTCAATAGCAACCTATGACGCAGCGATAACTTCCATTTGCAATTAATTTTATGAAAATCGGTCCAGCCATCTCTGAGAAAAGTGAGTGAGAAAAAAAAAGTTGCACAAACACACACACACACACACACACACACACACACACACATACAGAAAATGCTCAGTTCGTCAAATGGGGTCGAGTGGTATATGACATTCGGTCATTGGGACCACTTTTATACCTTTGGTTTTTCCAGTGATTGCTATTTCCAGTGATTACTATACCTTTCTAGGAGAAAGGCAAAACGTGTGTTTTGTATGCCCCAACAATTCGTTAGAACAAAAGTTCCTTGTAAAATGCAACCATCAAAAGTTGAGTACGAAAACCCAAATCTTAAGTACCTTTCTTATAAAATACTCTTTAACTCTGTACTCAATGAAGAGAGAAATTTTGTTAGTTCAACAAAGTTTCATATTTTCACATTTCCTAAAACTTTGCCAAACAAACTATTCCACTATCTCTTAACACAAACTTAAATTAATTCACCTAGCAGTCAGACCCAGCCTTACTCATTCAAACTTATTATTTGAAAAAATAGATTTACATGAACGCTAACTCACCAACGGCCTCAACATATTTAAAATGTGGTATCGTAATTTTGAACGTTCTCGCTATCGCTCGTTATTGAATTGTTCGAAATTAAGAGTCATTTCTTTTATTTCGCTATTTCTTAAGCGCTAACATTACGTCAAATTTCATATTTTATACTTCAATCACAACATGAACATTCTATAACCCAAAAAGTGCATATACCGTAATTGTATTTAAGGTGAAACCTCATTGAATCCAAAAATGGCCGACTTCGAGTCACCACTTCGAATTTTCAAAAGCACAAGACTCGGAAATACTGATTGCGTTCCCTATGAAAATTCTATTTTATGTTTGCTCCACCACAGCAAACATAAAATAGCATTTTCACAAAGAACGTATTAACTATTTCCGAGTCTTGTGCTTTCGAAAATTCGAAGTGGTGACTCGAAGTCGGCCATTTTTGGATTCAATGAGGTTTCACCTTAAATACAATTACGGTATATGCACTTTTTGGGTTATAGAATGTTCATGTTGTGATTGAAGTATAAAATATGAAATTTGACGTAATGTTAGCGCTTAAGAAATAGCGAAATAAAAGAGATGACTCTTAATTTCGAACAATTCAATAACGAGCGATAGCGAGAACGTTCAAAATTACGATACCACATTTTAAATATGTTGAGGCCATATATATTGACCAAAGCAGGTATAGTTTTAAATAGTCTTTGAATTTCTTTTCTTTCCAAAACTTTTGAACCACATATCAAATTGTTATGAAGTTTGTTATTTGTAAGTTTGAGAGATGACACTAGTTATGTTCAAATAAGTCGTATAATACTTGAGATAATAAACTTTCGTTGTTTTAACAATTTAATACATAACGGTTGCTTAGGTTCAATTATAATCAAATGAAAAGGGAACGTATAGGGCAGCCAAACTTTGAAACCACGTGTTCAATCATAAATCATCAGTTAACCCTTAACTAGCCTGTTCATCTGATATCAATATTATTCAAATCGGTTGTGAAGTTTCTAAGGTAATGAAGTTTCGTTATTTTTACATTTCGATACAATACAGGCGAAGTTAAAGTCCAATTAAAGCAAAATTCAATAGGGTGTTAGGAGGCAGCTAGACCTTTCATTTGACACTAATTTTCGGCAATCGTTTCAACCATCTCAAAGTAATAATCCGTTTGCAAAAAAAATCAATAGGGTCTTATGGGGCAACAAGACCTTCCATATGACACTGATTTTATGAAAATCGGTCCAGCTATCTCTGAGAAACATGAGTGAGATTAAATGGTCTCCAGAACTCGTTTTTTTCCATAACTTCTAAACCATAAGTACAATCTTCATAAAATTCAAAGGTTAAGGGTTTTTTAGGTAGCCCGTTCATTTGAAATTAATTTTGTTCAAATCGGTTGTGTAGTTTCTGAGATATTAATGTTTCGTGATTTTTACATTTTGATACATAACCTCTAAACTAGAAATCCGATTACTATTAAATTCAATTGGGTCTTATGGGGCAACTAGATCTTTCATTTGCAATTAATTTTATTTAATTGTCACTTTAGTGAAAAAAGCGATAGCAGATTTTTTTATTTTTTTTAAGTTTAAATTTTATCCAGGATTAATTTCAATCATAACCATGATGAATAATCAAAATTTATGATATCAAATTCAATCCGTAAGGATAAAATGCTATCGCTCAGAGACAGCATTTCACTAAAATGCCACACCGCATCAGCTGGCCCTACTTATATACAGTCATGGATAAAATAATAAATACACTTGCTGTTGGATAATTTTTCGTATTTGCGCACTGATTTAATTTGTTCTATGATGTTATGTTACGTCATTATGATCCGCAGACACTCTTTTTAAAAGAGGCACGGAGAAATTTCTTTGTCGGTGATTCCGAAAAATGTTTGCGTGAGTTAGTGTTTTTAAAGTGGCGACAAAAATAAATACACTATTGAAATATATATACAAAACAATCCAAATTAGCTTTATTTCTCTACATATCATTAGCAAAGTGACCTTTAACGTTACAAAACTCACTTTCAAAATTTTGTGGCTTGTCCTTTGTTTTGTAAAGCAATATTCAATCTTCCGGGTATGTTTACCCCCAGGTTATCACGAGTAAAAGCTGAACTAGCATTTCACGCCGCCTGTTTAAACGAAAATATAAAATATTAGTTTGACCAGCGCAGACTCCTATTTTAAATCCTTTAGAAATTCTATGGAAAATTGGGAAAGTCTAGGTTGCAAAGCATCATCCAAAAAATAAAACAGACTTATGGAACGTCGGACAGGCAGCGTGAAATGCTAGTTCAGTTTCTACTCGTGAAAACCTGGGGGTAAACATTCCACGAAAATTGAATATGGCTTTATAAAACAATAAACAGGCCACAAAATTTGAAAGTGAGTTTTGTAACGTAAAAAATTACTTTACTAACAATATGTAGAGAAATATAGCTAATTTGGATTGTTTTGTATATATATTTCAATAGTGTATTTATTTTTGTCGCCACTTTAAAAACACTAACTCACACAAACATTTTTCGGAATCACCGACAAAGGAATTTCTCCAGTTATTTCTCCGCTTTTCTTTCAAAAAGAGTGTCTGCAGATCATAATGACGTAACATAACATCATACAACAATTAAAATCAGTGCGCAAATACGAAAAATCATCCAACACTGCAAGTGCATTTATTTTTTTCTCCATGACTGCAGATGATGAGACCAACGTCAACCGCTGCGCTATCCCCGTTGCCACTGTAGTGGACGCTTCCGTTGCCATTGATATCCGCTGCCCTGCATCACCTGGTCCTGCTGTCGATGCTGAGATGCGCTCCGCTATCCGTTGCCATACCACAGCTGTGGTCGTTATCCGCTGCACTGCTACTGCTGCTTTATACACTGCACTGCTACTGCAGCTGCCAAGGGATGACTGCTGTTGTCGCAGTCTAGAATTATAATTAGCGGCTATTTTTAATTTAAAGTATATTTATTCATATTTTTATATGGTTACATATGGTTTACATAAGAATTGTTAAGCCTTTCAAGGCTCTGCATCTTTGTTCTGAGGTTTGCTGGTTACTTATTTCTATAGATTTACATTATTTGTGTAGAATTTTACAGTTCTTTTCTTATAGGACTTGTTTTTAATTGAAAAATAAATTTTTATAACCTACTTAACTACGAATAACTAACTTAAAATTAACTTAAAACTAAGGTACCAGCTCACGAATGATCTGGTGAGGTGACCTGGCGCAGGACTCTCTGAACTTAGTCAACGATGTTGTTCTCCGTTCTTCCAGCACTTGAAGACCAGCCAGGCGATGGATATCAGAGTTTCGTGTCCTCGGAGGGGTGTTTAGAATCATACGTAATATTTTATTCTGAACAAACTGAAGGGAGGATAGAGCGATTTGGCCAGTATGTTGCACTTGGTAACAGTTTTCTCTACGTGTGAACGAAATAGAAGCTTTTGGTCCAGGGAGAGACCAACCTCACTCGACCATGCGATGGGAGTGTTATTGAGATGGATTCTCACATTGGCAGGTGGAACAAGTCTAGTTGATTTTGAATGCGGGAATATAATAGCTTGGGTCTTAGCTACATTGATGCAGATCTTCCAGCTGTTGAAATAGTCGGACAAAACATCCAGACCCTCTTGTAGTCTACGCGTCAAAGCTCTAATCACTCGACCTTTGTGGATAATGGCAGTGTCGTCTGCAAACATGGACAGGATGCCAGCACCCGGAAAGGGAGGAGCATCTGAGGTAAATATGTTGAGCAGGATGGGACCAAGAAGGCTTCCCTGTGGGACCCCAGCATTTACGCATAACGAATCAGAGGGAATGTTGTTGAGGAAGACCTGGAATGATCTATTCGACAGATAATTCTTGATGATCTTGACGAGGAAGATCGGGAAGTTGAATCGCTGCAGCTTAAAGACTAGGCCATTATGCCATACATTATCGAACGATTTTTCGATGTCCAACAATGCCACAGCAGATGTTTTACTAACGGACTTGTTCCGTTACATAGATAAAGTCGAAACAAACAATGCACATTAAATGACTATACTAGAAATTAAAATTAACATTTTGTCGATTGTAAACCAGGGCCATCCGACGAACAGGTTCATGCTGGCCATAGTTCGTGCGGTGTGCGTTGGTCTGCAGTAATCGCTGATGACGTTGTGGACGAAGAGGGCATTGCAGCTGAAGCATTGTCAAGATAGCGGGGCAGTCATAGCAACCAGTGAGGATTTTGTGCACTGTTCTGACCAATATGTCCTTACGACGCTCTTCAAGGGGTTTTATCCCAACCAGCAGGCAAAGGCTTTCGTATGGCAGGGTTCCACCGTAGTAATCTGCGACAAATATTTCGGATAAAGAGCTTTGGAATGCGCTCGATTCGCTGTATCCAAAAATCGTAGTACGGGTTCCAAACAACGCAGACAGTTTCTAAAACTGAGCGTACCAGAGAGCGGTAGAGTGTGCGCAAAGTACCAGGATCGTAAATCTCCTTTCCAATTCTAAATATTAAACCAAGTTGACGATTGGCTTTATTGATGATCGCAGAATAATGCTGCCTAAATGACATACTAGTGTCCAACAAAACACCCAAATCAATGACAACGTCCCTACGATGTAAATAAGTGCCAGCGATACGATAATCAAAAAGCAATGGCTGTTTTTTGCGCTGGAACGGTACATTTGAGAATGCTCAGCATCATACAGTAGCGTAGGCACCAGTCGTTGAAAGAATCGAGTAACGTCTGGAATCTACAACAATCATCATTATTCTCAACAATTTGAAATATTTTAGTATCATCAGCGTACAATAGTCGTGTGCCAGGTAGTAGATCTTTAGTTACATCATTAATGTACAAAGAGAAAAGCAGCGGCCCAAGAATGCTGCCCTGAGGAACACCAGAATTGTTGCTGAACCAAGTGGATCAATATTCTAAAATCCAAAGAGTGAATACACCTTTATTGAATTACTAGCTGACCCGGAAAACTTCGTCCCGCCTATTTTTGTGTTTAATTTAATAATTTTAAACATTCCAAATCCATTGATTTCTTGCTATTTGTTTATATTGTTTCAAATGATTGGTTTTATCGGAATGACGGAAATACTCATATTGGGTGGTATTCAATTATTTTCGTTGTTTTCCAGAAACTGAAAGTAGTCATCTTCGAATTCAAAATGATGTCCAGGGTCAATGCTTGGCTTATATACATTATTTCGATTACGGAAATATCCATATGTAGTAGTATTTGGCTGTTTCATAGAAGTTGCCATCTTACAATTCAAAATGGTGCCTGAAGTCAATTTTTAGCTCCTTGCATAAGTCCGGTTAAAGAAACACTCATGTTTGGTGGTATTTGGTCACTTTAGGCTAATTTTCAGAAACCGGAAATCGCCATCCTAGATTTTAAAATGGCATTTGGAGACGATTTCTGGCCCCTGAGCGTCATTCTGGTTTAAGAAACACCCATAATAGGTGTTATTTGGTCTTTTTCGGCTGATTTCCAGAAACTGGAAGTCACCATCTTAGAATTCAAAATGGTGTCTGTGGTCGATTCTAGCTCCTGTGTATCATTCTGGTTCCGAAGAATCTCATATTGGATGGGAATCGGCCATTTTTGGCTGTTTTTCAAAAAACCGGAAGTCGCCATCTTGGATTACAAAATGGCATTTGGAGACAATTTCTGGCCTCTGAGCTTCATTCTGGTTAAAGAAATTTCGTAATTTTTGGCTGCTTTTCAAAAACCGGAAATCACCATTTTACAATTCAAAATGTTATCTGAGGTCGATTTGTGGTTTCAGTGCATCATAACAATTCCGGAAATACCCATATTGGGTGGTATTTAGTCATTTGCCGCTGTTTTTCAGATACCGGAAGTCGCCATCTTGGATTTCAAAATGGTATGTATTTGGGGACATGCCATAAGAAGGAAGGATGTCGAACCATTATGGACTTGTTTGTTACACCTAAAAACATTCACCTGCCAAATTTGGTTGTATTTGCTTGATTGGTTCTCGAGCTGAGCAAAATTTGTGTTTCATCTGTGTAGGACCCCTCCCTTATAGAGAAGGGAGGGGTATCAAACCATTATGGATATATTTGCTATCCCTAAAAACATTCACCTGCTAAATTTGGTTCCATTTAGTTGGTTAGTTCTCGAGATGTGCGGAAATTTGTGTGTCATTTGTTTAGAACCCCTCCCTCAAAAAAGAGGGAGGGGTGTAGAACCGTTATGGACATTTTTGTTACCTCTGAAAACATTTACATGCCAAATTTGGTTCTTTTTGGTAGATTGGCTCTCGAGCAGTGCGAAAGTTGTGTTTCATTTGAATATGACCTCTCCCATATAAAAGAGGGAGGGGTGTCAAACCATTATAGATATATTTGTTACCTCAAATTTGGTTCCATTTACTTGGTTAGTTATTGAGATATGCAAAAGTTTGTGTTTCATTTGTATGGAACCCCTCCCTTCCAGAAAAATGAAGGGTGTTGAACCGTATGGACATATTTGTCACTCCCTAAAACATCCACATGCCAAATTTGGTTCCATTTGCTTGGTTAGTTTTCGAGATGTACATGAATTTGTGTTTTATTTGTATGGGACCCCTCCCTTTCAGATGAGGAAGGGGTCTCAAACTATCTTAGTCACCTTTCTCGGCCCCTAAAACCCCTATATACAAAATTTCACGCCGATCCGTTCAGTAGTTTCCAAGCCTATATGAATCAGACAGACAGACAGACAGAGCTGCATTTTTATATGTTTAGATTTGTATGGGTTCCCTCCCTTTCCAGAAGAAGGAAGGGTGTCGAATTAACATGGACATCTTTTTCACTCCTAAAAACATCCACATGCCAAATTTGGTTTGGTTTGCTTGATTAGGTTTTGAGTTGGACAGAAATTTGTGTTTCATTTGTATGGGACCCCTCCTTTACAGAAGAGGGAGGGGTTTCAAACCAGTATGGGCATACTTGTGCGGTGTGCGTTGGTCTGCAGTAATCGCTGATGACGTTGTGGACGAAGAGGGCATTGCAGCTGAAGCATTGTCAAGATAGCGGGGCAGTCATAGCAACCAGTGAGGATTTTGTGCACTGTTCTGACCAATATGTCCTTACGACGCTCTTCAAGGGGTTTTATCCCAACCAGCAGGCAAAGGCTTTCGTATGGCAGGGTTCCACCGTAGTAATCTGCGACAAATATTTCGGATAAAGAGCTTTGGAATGCGCTCGATTCGCTGTATCCAAAAATCGTAGTACGGGTTCCAAACAACGCAGACAGTTTCTAAAACTGAGCGTACCAGAGAGCGGTAGAGTGTGCGCAAAGTACCAGGATCGTAAATCTCCTTTCCAATTCTAAATATTAAACCAAGTTGACGATTGGCTTTATTGATGATCGCAGAATAATGCTGCCTAAATGACATACTAGTGTCCAACAAAACACCCAAATCAATGACAACGTCCCTACGATGTAAATAAGTGCCAGCGATACGATAATCAAAAAGCAATGGCTGTTTTTTGCGCTGGAAGCTGATCACGGTACATTTGGGAATGCTTAGCATCATACAGTAGCGTAGGCACCAGTCGTTGAAAGAATCGAGTAACGTCTGGAATCTACAACAATCATCATTATTCTCAACAATTTGAAATATTTTAGTATCATCAGCGTACAATAGTCGTGTGCCAGGTAGTAGATCTTTAGTTACATCATTAATGTACAAAGAGAAAAGCAGCGGCCCAAGAATGCTGCCCTGAGGAACACCAGAATTGTTGCTGAACCAAGTGGATCAATATTCTAAAATCCAAAGAGTGAATACACCTTTATTGAATTACTAGCTGACCCGGAAAACTTCGTCCCGCCTATTTTTGTGTTTAATTTAATAATTTTAAACATTCCAAATCCATTGATTTCTTGCTATTTGTTTATATTGTTTCAAATGATTGGTTTTATCGGAATGACGGAAATACTCATATTGGGTGGTATTCAATTATTTTCGTTGTTTTCCAGAAACTGAAAGTAGTCATCTTCGAATTCAAAATGATGTCCAGGGTCAATGCTTGGCTTATATACATTATTTCGATTACGGAAATATCCATATGTAGTAGTATTTGGCTGTTTCATAGAAGTTGCCATCTTACAATTCAAAATGGTGCCTGAAGTCAATTTTTAGCTCCTTGCATAAGTCCGGTTAAAGAAACACTCATGTTTGGTGGTATTTGGTCACTTTAGGCTAATTTTCAGAAACCGGAAATCGCCATCCTAGATTTTAAAATGGCATTTGGAGACGATTTCTGGCCCCTGAGCGTCATTCTGGTTTAAGAAACACCCATAATAGGTGTTATTTGGTCTTTTTCGGCTGATTTCCAGAAACTGGAAGTCACCATCTTAGAATTCAAAATGGTGTCTGTGGTCGATTCTAGCTCCTGTGTATCATTCTGGTTCCGAAGAATCTCATATTGGATGGGAATCGGCCATTTTTGGCTGTTTTTCAAAAAACCGGAAGTCGCCATCTTGGATTACAAAATGGCATTTGGAGACAATTTCTGGCCTCTGAGCTTCATTCTGGTTAAAGAAATTTCGTAATTTTTGGCTGCTTTTCAAAAACCGGAAATCACCATTTTACAATTCAAAATGTTATCTGAGGTCGATTTGTGGTTTCAGTGCATCATAACAATTCCGGAAATACCCATATTGGGTGGTATTTAGTCATTTGCCGCTGTTTTTCAGATACCGGAAGTCGCCATCTTGGATTTCAAAATGGTATGTATTTGGGGACATGCCATAAGAAGGAAGGATGTCGAACCATTATGGACTTGTTTGTTACACCTAAAAACATTCACCTGCCAAATTTGGTTGTATTTGCTTGATTGGTTCTCGAGCTGAGCAAAATTTGTGTTTCATTTGTGTAGGACCCCTCCCTTATAGAGAAGGGAGGGGTATCAAACCATTATGGATATATTTGCTATCCCTAAAAACATTCACCTGCTAAATTTGGTTCCATTTAGTTGGTTAGTTCTCGAGATGTGCGGAAATTTGTGTGTCATTTGTTTAGAACCCCTCCCTCAAAAAAGAGGGAGGGGTGTAGAACCGTTATGGACATTTTTGTTACCTCTGAAAACATTTACATGCCAAATTTGGTTCTTTTTGGTAGATTGGCTCTCGAGCAGTGCGAAAGTTGTGTTTCATTTGAATATGACCTCTCCCATATAAAAGAGGGAGGGGTGTCAAACCATTATAGATATATTTGTTACCTCAAATTTGGTTCCATTTACTTGGTTAGTTATTAGATATGCAAAAGTTTGTGTTTCATTTGTATGGAACCCCTCCCTTCCAGAAAAATGAAGGGTGTTGAACCGTATGGACATATTTGTCACTCCCTAAAACATCCACATGCCAAATTTGGTTCCATTTGCTTGGTTAGTTTTCGAGATGTACATGAATTTGTGTTTTATTTGTATGGGACCCCTCCCTTTCAGATGAGGAAGGGGTCTCAAACTATCTTAGTCACCTTTCTCGGCCCCTAAAACCCCTATATACAAAATTTCACGCCGATCCGTTCAGTAGTTTCCAAGCCTATATGAATCAGACAGACAGACAGACAGAGCTGCATTTTTATATGTTTAGATTTGTATGGGTTCCCTCCCTTTCCAGAAGAAGGAAGGGTGTCGAATTAACATGGACATCTTTTTTACTCCTAAAAACATCCACATGCCAAATTTGGTTTGGTTTGCTTGATTAGGTTTTGAGTTGGACAGAAATTTGTGTTTCATTTGTATGGGACCCCTCCTTTACAGAAGAGGGAGGGGTTTCAAACCAGTATGGGCATACTTGTTACCCCCAAAAACATTCACATACCAAATTTGGTTATGTTTACTTGGTTAGTTTTGGAGATGTGCAGGAATTTGTGTTTCATTTGTATGGGACCCCTCCCTTACAGAAGAGGGAGGGGTTTCAAACCAGTATGGACATACTTGTTACCCCCAAAAACATTCACATTTCAAATTTGGTTATGTTTACTTGGTTAGTTTTGGAGATGTGCAGGAATTTGTGTTTCATTTGTATGAGACCCCTCCCTTCCAGAAGAGGGAGAGGTCTCGAACTATCTCAGGCTCCTAAAACTCCTATATACAAAATTTCACGCCGATCGGTTCAGTAGTTTCCAAGCCTATATGGAACAGACACACAGACAGACAGACAGACAGAGCTGCATTTTTATATTGAATTATATTTGGCAATTGAAGGATGTTTTCCAGAAATCGGAAGTCGCAAATTCGGATTTCGTAATGAAATATGGGGTTGATTCCTGGCCTCTGAGCATCATCCCGGATACTGAAAAACTCATATTTGGAAATGTTTGTTCCTTTTAGACTGGTTTCCAGAAACCGGAAGCTACTGTCTAGAAATTTAAAATGGCGTCTGAAGATGATTTCTGGCTTCAGGGTATCATACCGCTTCTCCAAATCGTATTGGACGATATTTGTCACATTAGGCTGTTGGTCGGAAACTGTCGCCATCTTCACCCAGATCAGGCAGTTCGGCAATTTTATGATAGATTTTATGATAGATTTTATGATTACCAGGCAACCAGAAGTGGTCATCTGGATTAAAAATGGGGTTTGAGGTCGGATTCTGGCCACTGGGTATAATCCAGGTTTCAAGAACCCATATTTATTAATATTTGCCTATCATTGGATGCCACTCAGAAACGATCATATATATATATATATATATATATATATATATATATATATATATATATATATATATATATATATATATATATATATATATATATATATATATATATATATATATATATATATATATATATATATATATATATATATATATATATATATATATATATATATATATATATATATATATATATATATATATATATATATATATATATATATATATATATATATATGATCGTTTCTGAGTGGCATCCAATGATAGGCAAATATTAATAAATATGGGTTCTTGAAACCTGGATTATACCCAGTGGCCAGAATCCGACCTCAAACCCCATTTTTAATCCAGATGACCACTTCTGGTTGCCTGGTAATCATAAAATCTATCATAAAATCTATCATAAAATTGCCGAACTGCCTGATCTGGGTGAAGATGGCGACAGTTTCCGACCAACAGCCTAATGTGACAAATATCGTCCAATACGATTTGGAGAAGCGGTATGATACCCTGAAGCCAGAAATCATCTTCAGACGCCATTTTAAATTTCTAGACAGTAGCTTCCGGTTTCTGGAAACCAGTCTAAAAGGAACAAACATTACCAAATATGAGTTTTTCAGTATCCGGGATGATGCTCAGAGGCCAGGAATCAACCCCATATTTCATTTTGAAATCCGAATTTGCGACTTCCGATTTCTGGAAAACATCCTTCAATTGCCAAATATAATTCAATATAAAAATGCAGCTCTGTCTGTCTGTCTGTCTGTGTGTCTGTTCCATATAGGCTTGGAAACTACTGAACCGATCGGCGTGAAATTTTGTATATAGGAGTTTTAGGAGCCTGAGATAGTTCGAGACCTCTCCCTCTTCTGGAAGGGAGGGGTCTCATACAAATGAAACACAAATTCCTGCACATCTCCAAAACTAACCAAGTAAACATAACCAAATTTGGAATGTGAATGTTTTTGGGGGTAACAAGTATGTCCATACTGGTTTGAAACCCCTCCCTCTTCTGTAAGGGAGGGGTCCCATACAAATGAAACACAAATTCCTGCACATCTCCAAAACTAACCAAGTAAACATAACCAAATTTGGTATGTGAATGTTTTTGGGGGTAACAAGTATGCCCATACTGGTTTGAAACCCCTCCCTCTTCTGTAAAGGAGGGGTCCCATACAAATGAAACACAAATTTCTGTCCAACTCAAAACCTAATCAAGCAAACCAAACCAAATTTGGCATGTGGATGTTTTTAGGAGTAAAAAAGATGTCCATGTTAATTCGACACCCTTCCTTCTTCTGGAAAGGGAGGGAACCCATACAAATCTAAACATATAAAAATGCAGCTCTGTCTGTCTGTCTGTCTGATTCATATAGGCTTGGAAACTACTGAACGGATCGGCGTGAAATTTTGTATATAGGGGTTTTAGGGGCCGAGAAAGGTGACTAAGATAGTTTGAGACCCCTCCCTCATCTGAAAGGGAGGGGTCCCATACAAATAAAACACAAATTCATGTACATCTCGAAAACTAACCAAGCAAATGGAACCAAATTTGGCATGTGGATGTTTTAGGGAGTGACAAATATGTCCATACGGTTCAACACCCTTCATTTTTCTGGAAGGGAGGGGTTCCATACAAATGAAACACAAACTTTTGCATATCTCAATAACTAACCAAGTAAATGGAACCAAATTTGAGGTAACAAATATATCTATAATGGTTTGACACCCCTCCCTCTTTTATATGGGAGAGGTCCCATTCAAATGAAACACAACTTTCGCACTGCTCGAGAGCCAATCTACCAAAAAGAACCAAATTTGGCATGTAAATGTTTTCAGAGGTAACAAAAATGTCCATAACGGTTCTACATCCCTCCCTCTTTTTTGAGGGAGGGGTTCTAAACAAATGACACACAAATTTCCGCACATCTCGAGAACTAACCAACTAAATGGAACCAAATTTAGCAGGTGAATGTTTTTAGGGATAGGAAATATATCCATAATGGTTTGATACCCCTCCCTTCTCTATAAGGGAGGGGTCCCACACAAATGAAACACAAATTTTGCTCAGCTCGAGAACCAATCAAGCAAATACAACCAAATTTGGCAGGTGAATGTTTTTAGGTGTAACAAACAAGTCCATAATGGTTCGACATCCTTCCTTCTTATGGCATGTCCCCAAATACATACCATTTTGAAATCCAATATATATATATATATATATATATATATATATATATATATATATATATATATATATATATATATATATATATATATATATATATATATATATATATAAAATCAAAATATCAAATATAAAAATCAAATATAAAATCAAAAAAGAGGGAGGGGTGTAGAACCGTTATGGACATTTTTGTTACCTCTGAAAACATTTACATGCCAAATTTGGTTCTTTTTGGTAGATTGGCTCTCGAGCAGTGCGAAAGTTGTGTTTCATTTGAATGGGACCTCTCCCATATAAAAGAGGGAGGGGTGTCAAACCATTATAGATATATTTGTTACCTCAAATTTGGTTCCATTTACTTGGTTAGTTATTGAGATATGCAAAAGTTTGTGTTTCATTTGTATGGAACCCCTCCCTTCCAGAAAAATGAAGGGTGTTGAACCGTATGGACATATTTGTCACTCCCTAAAACATCCACATGCCAAATTTGGTTCCATTTGCTTGGTTAGTTTTCGAGATGTACATGAATTTGTGTTTTATTTGTATGGGACCCCTCCCTTTCAGATGAGGGAGGGGTCTCAAACTATCTTAGTCACCTTTCTCGGCCCCTAAAACCCCTATATACAAAATTTCACGCCGATCCGTTCAGTAGTTTCCAAGCCTATATGAATCAGACAGACAGACAGACAGAGCTGCATTTTTATATGTTTAGATTTGTATGGGTTCCCTCCCTTTCCAGAAGAAGGAAGGGTGTCGAATTAACATGAAACTATAACTGAAATTATAACTCTCTCCTACTAATTAGTTGGACATCGCCCCGTAGATGGGTAACAGCTTACCCGAAACCGGTCGGTAAAAAAGGTAATTTTTACATTGTAAGAACCATAAGTGTTTGTGTCCCGTTTAATATTTATTATAAACATTAAATTTCAATTTAAAAAAAATTGAAATTTCTTTTTACTTTTATTTTAAAGAAACCTGACGTTAATGCGCAACTTTTGAGAAAAATTCCAGGATGGAGAAATGAAAAATATTTTTTTTAATGGTAGATTAATTTCTTTATGAAAATTCTAATTTAAACATTTTTTAAAATATTTGTATTCTGATGATTTTAAAAGATGCAGAGAGTCATTTTGAATCAAAAAGCTCTTGGAAGTAAACATTCTAAAGGCATCGGTTTTCGAGTTATTTTAAATTTGAGCTCGAAAAATTATTAATATTTCGGAAAATACACGTTTTTCTTAAAATACCATACGTTCATTGGAATGCTTGATCAATATATATAAGCATATATATATATATATATATATATATATATATATATATATATATATATATATATATATATATATATATATATATATATATATTATGGGCTGGAGACTGGAGGGGTTTTAGTGGGTCCGGTCACTGATTCAAACCAACCCCACACTCCCTGAGGTTGGTCACCTCAGGGGTTTGGATGCAAATTTCCCCTCCACCTGAAACAAAAAAAAAAAAAAAAAAAAAAAAAAAAAAAAAAAATATATATATATATATATATATATATATATATATATATATATATATATATATATATATATATATATATATATATATATATATATATATATATATATATTATATATATATATATATATATATATATATATATATATTATATATATATATATATATATATATATATATATATATATATATATATATATATATATATATATATATATATATATATATATATATATATATATATATATATATATATATATATATATATATATATATATATATATACATATATATATTTCCTTATATATATTGATCAAGCATTCCAACGTATGGTTTTTGCTGGAGAACCATGGTCAAATTAAGAAAGCGTGTATTTTCCGAAATATTAATAATTTTTCGAGCTCAAATTTAAAATAACTCGAAAACCGATGCCTTTAGAATGTTTACTTCCAAGAGCTTCTTGATTCAAAATGACTCTCTGCATCTTTTAAAATCATCAGAATACAAATATTTTGAAAAATGTTGAAATTAGAATTTTTATAAAGAAATTTATCTACTATAAAAAAATTATTTTTCATTTCTCCATTCTGGATTTTTTTTCAAAAGTTGCGCATTAACGTCAGGTTTCTTTAAAAAAAAAGGAAAAAGAAATTTCAATTTTTTTTTAATTGAAATTTAATGTTTATAATAAATATTAAACAATGTACAAATTACCTTTTTTACCGACCGGTTTCGGGTAAGCTGTTACCCATCTACGGGGCGATGTCCAACTAATTGGTAGGAGAGAGTTATAATTTCAGTTTGATGAGGTGGAAGAGAGGCGATAGTATTAGAGCATCATCCTCGTTCATAAGCGGCTGTTCCGATGTCATGATTTGCATCGACTCCCATGCATTAAGTTGCGACGATTTTCTAATATTTTTCAAAAATTTCGCGTTGTCCAATCGACATTGTGTTGGAGGGAAATAGCATGACTTGCCACACTTGATTCGTTGGCTCGTTTGTTGGCTACAGCTTTCTTATGCTCTTTTAAACGAACTTTGAACTTGCGCCGTGTTTGGCCAATGTACACAGCTGAACAATCCTGGCATTCAATTTTGTAGATTCCAGACTTCTCATTGGGCGGAATTTTATCTTTCGCGTTACACAAAAGATCACGTAGCCTGTTTTCACTTTTGTGAGTTACGTGGTAGCCGTGCCTTTTAAGGGCGTTTTTGATCCGGTTTGTAACTTTTGCGTAGAATGGCATGCTGATCCTCTCTAAATTTTCTTTTACTGGTTGCAGAGTGGTGACTTCGCGTTTGTGTTGTTTCCGTTCGTGTGTGCGAATAATTTTCTCCACAAAATCTTCGTCATATCCGTTTAACTTGGCCGCTTTTTTAATTTTTTCTTTCTCTATCGTGTACTCTTCTTTCTCCATCGGTACACTAACAAGGCGATGTGCCATGGAGTGAAAAGCCGCTTGTTTTTGGGCTCCACAATGGTTCGAGTCCGAAGTAATGTACCGGTCCGTGGATGTTGGTTTCCAGTAGATGCCAAATTTGAATGTTTATTTTTATTTTTTTTTTGGTAAAAAAAAATTTTTTTTTGTACGGTGTATTTTTTTGTGATGCATTTTTAAATCCCTACA
>NC_073694.1:105923840-105931340 GCF_029784165.1 Wyeomyia smithii
GGTCTGAGAGACGTCTGCCAACTTACATGGATCCTACAAACCAATTCGGAGAGCTAACATTCCTTTTGTTAACGGGTGAAGACGATGCACCATTACCGAAAAACCCATTCTTGATCGGAACGTCAGTAGAGAAAGTTGCAGGTGGCCCGATTGAAGGGGCAATGACTGAAGCGCAAAGTACCAAATACACCTTAAAAATAAGGAATCCTTCACAGGTGGCAAAACTTTTAATAATGTCCGCACTGATCGACGGAACGAAGGTTGTTGTTAAGCCAAACCCATACCTGAATGTTAGTCGTTGCGTTATCACGTGCTTTGACATGATAGACATGGAAGAAGATGAAATTCTACGCGGTTTAAGTGATCAAAAAGTGATGAGGGTACAACGGATCACTCGGAAAGAAAACGGCAACCTTGTTAACACACCGGCCATTATTTTGACCTTCGGTAACAGCTTTTATCCGGTGCATATTAAAATCGGTCTCCTCAGAATTGCTACCCGCCCTTATTATCCAAACCCGTTACTATGCTATAGTTGTTTTCGCTATGGTCATCCTCGTGCACGCTGTCCTGGCCCTCAACGCTGCTTCAACTGTTCTGAAGAACACCAGATTCAGGAAGGTACATTATGCACACAAGCTGCCCACTGCATTAATTGTGGAGGAAATCACCGATCCAATAATCGCCAATGCCCTAACTATCAGAACGAAATGAAAGTGATCCGGTTAAAAGTTGACCAGAAACTAACATACCCCGAAGCACGCAAACGGTGTCAGGAAAGGTTGCAAAACTATGCAACAGCAGTCGCTGCTCCAAACCCCGATAAACTGAAATTAAACGAACTAGAAAAAAAACTGAATGAAAAAGACACTAAAATCGAACAACTTATAGAAAAGATGAAGCATAGAGAAGATTATATAGAAAAACTCGTAGCACACGTAAAAAATCTCCGCGAGCAAGTCCAACTTACTGGAAAAACGACAATAACAGGAACATCGATGCAACTCAGAAACCGTTCACCAACTGTACTGGGATTAAGAAATACCGAAACAAATAAAAAAACAAAAGGCAAAACAAAAACAACACCTCCCCTGGTAGACAAAGCCCACCCATGAAAAAACAACCTGCAGAAAACGAAAAACTGACATATTCCATCCAGGACATGATCGACATTGATGATGAATCGGACACTGATGAAACACTTAGCAGTCAGTCCATTCGACAGTAACAACTCTTCTATACGTTTGGTAACTTCGAACACAGACCTGGCCAACGAAACGGATAACGATAATCATCGATTTGGGAGTAAGGAAAGTGTAGTACCGCTTCCACTCTCACAAATGAGAGCGCAACAGGCAGGAGAATCCATCCGGGACGCCATACCCCAACCCGTTGATGGTGAACCCTCCTTTGCGGTCGATTATACATACCCCATTACCACCCATCCACCTACTACATCATTATCTCGCATTACACCACCCAAAATGTCACTCTCTCCAATACCACTATCCAAAATAACAGCCAACAACAAATACAATTTTCGTCATCGCCACCCATCGTCTTGTACGATGGCCACGTGCAAACCGAACAACACCATTCGAAACATTCATCACCATCGCCCCAATCATCATCGACTTCCCTAGCACCGCCGACTAATAGTCAACCCTCAAAATGCTTTGCGTTGCAATGGAACATTCGTGGACTGCGAACAAATATCAGCGAGCTCAAGCAACTCACTTCCGACCATGAACCAAGTGTGATAGCTTTACAGGAAACGAAGGCAGACAACCGAGTGATTCCGGCAGATCTTATTGGAAGAGACTACACTCTTTACCTCGAAAATGGCACTCGTCGATATTGGCAGCAGGGAGTGGGCTTAGCAATTCGTAATGGAATACCATTCGAACCCATCGAAATTGAAGGAACACTGCAAGCTATCGTTGTTCGAATAAAATTTCCCACGTTAATGACGGTGGTGTCTGTTTATTTTCCTCCCAATACCCATAATTGTCAAGTTGAACTAGACAACTTACTCGAACAACTGCCAAGTCCAATGTTGATCCTTGGTGACTTTAATGCCCACCATCTGGCCTGGGGCTCTAGTAAGGCAAATACATTCGGCCATTTCATGGCTGAAAAAACTCTAGAAAAACACATGATAATACTAAATGAAGGATCTCCAACACGAATGGACCCAGCGTCAGGTTCTACCTCAGCTATCGACCTTTCGATTTGTTCCGAAGTACTAGCGGGTAAATTCTTCTGGCGCGTACTTCCAGATACCTGTAATAGCGATCACTTCCCCATCATTTTATCCCTCCCAGGTTGGACCAAAACATCGTCAAAGCAAAAAAGGTGGCTGTATGACCAAGCAGATTGGGAAGCATATGAACAAATGACTGCGAATAACGTTAGGCCTGATACTGACATAGAACTGAACGAATTCGTTGATCACCTGATTACAGCAGCAACAGCTTGTATACCTCGCACTTCTAATAAAATTGGACCAAAAGCAGTACCATGGTGGAATCCAGAAGTGAAATTAGCGATTAAAAGACGACGCAAAATGTTGAGATTACTAAAACGTACAAAGATAACACACTCGAACATTCCAGAAATCATGAAAATTTTTCAGGAAGCACGAGCTGCAGCCAGACATGCCATACAAAACGCAAAAAAACGTTCTTGGGAAGAGTTTGTGGCCAACATATCGCCAAAACATCAGCAGCGGAAATGTGGAGAACAGTAAACATTCTAAGAGATAAACGGCAACACAAACCAGCTATTATTAAACGACGCGATGAATATACGGACAAGGTAGAAGAAATAGCGGAGGAGTTAGCAAAACATTATTACGAACAATCGGCGACCACCAGCTATCCTCCAGCCTTCCAGGCAGTGAAGAATCAGACCGAGAGAAATCAGTTTAAAATCTCACCAGACAGTGACGATACTCACAACGTTGACTTCAGTATGAACGAGTTATTGTGGGCACTTGACAATGGTCGAAGCTCCTCCACAGGTCCGGACTCCATAGGCTATCCAATGATCCAGCACCTTCCACTATCCGTCAAAACAGTCCTATTAATGTTGCTGAACAAAATATGGCGCAGTGGTGAGTTTCCCATTTGTTGGCGAACAGGTATAATAGTCCCGATTCCAAAAATAAATTCGAAAGAAGCTGGTCCCGCTGCTTTTCGTCCAATAACATTGACCAGTTGCATTGCGAAGGTTTTTGAACATATGGTGAACCGAAGACTGACGACTGAACTAGAATGCAACGGCCGACTAGATAAACGACAGCATGCCTTTCGACCCGGACGAGGCACTGACACCTACTTTGGGGAGCTCGATCGATCGTTAGCCGGAGAGGATGAACACTGTCTCATTGCTTCGCTCGACCTATCAAAGGCATACGACACCACGTGGAAATATGATATTCTACGTACTTTACGGAAGGGGCAAATCCGGGGGCGGATGATTAATATTCTAAGCACCATTCTCGCCGAAAGGTCGTTTCGAGTAAACATAAATGGTCACTTATCACGTGAGCTGCCACTGGAAAATGGTGTTCCACAGGGCTCTGTACTCTCGGTGACTCTGTTTGTTGTAGCGATGCAGCCGATTTTTCGAATTGTCCCACATTATGTAAATGTCCTTCTCTACGCGGATGATATACTACTAATCGCACGTGAACACAAAAATCAACCACTCTATCGAAAACTCCAATCGGCAGTAAACGCTGTGGATAAATGGGCAAAAAGCGTAGGATACAAAATTTCCGTAGTTAAATCCAATATTTTCTATGGTAGCCCCAATGCCCGACGTGAACCTAGTGGCGACATATGCATCGACAACACTCCCGTGCCAAAAACAAAACGCTTGAGAATCATTGGGATTACCCTTGATCGGACTCTCAATTTCAAACCTCACTGTCAACTTACGAAAATAGCGTGTGAATCCAGATTACGTATCCTAAAAATGATTGGCACTAAGCTCCCCAGGGGACTACGTACATCATTAATACATGTTGGATCAGCAATCGTTACTTCGCGTCTACTTTACGGTATCGGCTTAATTAGCAGAGGAGGCCAAACGACATTCCAAATTCTTGCGCCTGTATACAACAAAACTATACGGTTTGCCTCAGGAGCATACGTAACGAGTCCAATTCTAGCGGTAATGGCAGAAGCAGGAGCACTTCCGTTTGATTTACTAGCGATTCAAAGTATGGCCCGAGTAGCCATCCGTATGTTAGCGAAAAACCACGGTAATACAGATCTCCCAATCGTCCATAGAACATCTGAAATGCTAGTCGAGCCTACTGGGTTGCCACTACCAGCTATCAGTCTACGAACACGCCTCACAGACCGGTCGTGGTATAATCACAAACCTGACGTACGATGGGAAATCAAGAGCATTGTAAAAGCTGGTGACCCACCGGAAATAGTATGCCCGATCGTCCAAGAGTTTTTGCATAATTATGGTAATCACCATAGAATTGTATATACCGACGGATCAAAAAGTAACGAAGGAGTAGGAACAGGAATATACAACGAAAATCAAATGTTGTCGATCGGACTACCGCAGCAATGCAGTTTGTTTTCAGCGGAGGCGTTTGCCATCAAGTCTGCAATCACCTCCAATGCCAACTGTAACCAACTTCTTATACTGTTAGATTCCGCCAGCTATTTACTGGCCATTGAAACTGGAAAATCCCAGCATCCGTGGATACAAGATATCGAAAATCTAATGCGAAATCGTAGAATACAATTATGTTGGATTCTTGGCCACGCCGGTATTCATGGCAATGAAGAAGCAGACCGTCTTGCTGGCGAAGCAGGTAGGAGTAACGCACGCCTAAACATCGCAATTCCAGGGAAAGATGCTGTTAAAAGTATAAAAGCAGAAAATCGTCATCAGTGGGAAATTCGATGGGCTCAATCAACGGAAGTGAAACTACGCGAAATCAAATCAGACACAACAAAATGGCCTGACTGTGAAAACACCCTCGACCAACGAGTACTTACTAGGCTACGTATCGGCCATACAAGGCTAACTCACGAATTGCTTCTGAAAAAATCATCTCCACCAATGTGTGAATGCTGCGGAACGGTCATAGACGTACGGCACATTATCCTGCATTGCAGGAAATTCGACGACGCACGAAAGAAATACAAAATCGAATCGAACAGTTTACGGACTGCTTTATGCAACGAAAGTGAAAGTGAAAAACAATTAATCAACTACCTCAAAGAAACAAATGTATACAAAAAACTGTAAAATGAAGTCGAAAATCTATATATAGAGCGGTCTAAACAAACTTGTGGGGAGTGGGCTTAGCAAATCGTAATGGAATACCATTCGAACCTATCGAAAATGAAGGAACACTGCAAGCTATCGTTGTTCGAATAAAATTTCCCACGTTAATGACGGTGGTGTCTGTTTATTTTCCTCCCAATACCCATAATTGTCAAGTTGAACTAGACAACTTACTCGAACAACTGCCAAGTCCAATGTTGATCCTTGGTGACTTTAATGCCCACCATCTGGCCTGGGGCTCTAGTAAGGCAAATACATTCGGCCATTTCATAGCTGAAAAAACTCTAGAAAAACACATGATAATACTAAATGAAGGATCTCCAACACGAATGGACCCAGCGTCAGGTTCTACCTCAGCTATCGACCTTTCGATTTGTTCCGAAGTACTAGCGGGTAAATTCTTCTGGCGCGTACTTCCAGATACCTGTAATAGCGATCACTTCCCCATCATTTTATCCCTCCCAGGTTGGACCAAAACATCGTCAAAGCAAAAAAGGTGGCTGTATGACCAAGCAGATTGGGAAGCATATGAACAAATGACTGCGAATAACGTTAGGCCTGATACTGACATAGAACTGAACGAATTCGTTGATCACCTGATTACAGCAGCAACAGCTTGTATACCTCGCACTTCTAATAAAATTGGACCAAAAGCAGTACCATGGTGGAATCCAGAAGTGAAATTAGCGATTAAAAGACGACGCAAAATGTTGAGATTACTAAAACGTACAAAGATAACACACTCGAACATTCCAGAAATCATGAAAATTTTTCAGGAAGCACGAGCTGCAGCCAGACATGCCATACAAAACGCAAAAAAACGTTCTTGGGAAGAGTTTGTGGCCAACATATCGCCAAAACATCAGCAGCGGAAATGTGGAGAACAGTAAACATTCTAAGAGATAAACCGCAACACAAACCAGCTATTATTAAACGACGCGATGAATATACGGACAAGGTAGAAGAAATAGCGGAGGAGTTAGCAAAACATTATTACGAACAATCGGCGACCACCAGCTATCCTCCAGCCTTCCAGGCAGTGAAGAATCAGACCGAGAGAAATCAGTTTAAAATCTCACCAGACAGTGACGATACTCACAACGTTGACTTTAGTATGAACGAGTTATTGTGGGCACTTGACAAAGGTCGAAGCTCCTCCACAGGTCCGGACTCCATAGGCTATCCAATGATCCAGCACCTTCCACTATCCGTCAAAACAGTCCTATTAATGTTGCTGAACAAAATATGGCGCAGTGGTGAGTTTCCCACTTGTTGGCGAACAGGTATAATAGTCCCGATTCCAAAAATAAATTCGAAAGAAGCTGGTCCCGCTGCTTTTCGTCCAATAACATTGACCAGTTGCATTGCGAAGGTTTTTGAACGTATGGTGAACCGAAGACTGACGACTGAACTAGAATGCAACGGCCGACTCGATAAACGACAGCATGCCTTTCGACCCGGACGAGGCACTGACACCTACTTTGGGGAGCTCGATCGATCGTTAGCCGGAGAGGATGAACACTGTCTCATTGCTTCGCTCGACCTATCAAAGGCATACGACACCACGTGGAAATATGATATTCTACGTACTTTACGGAAGGGGCAAATCCGGGGGCGGATGATTAATATTCTAAGCACCATTCTCGCCGAAAGGTCGTTTCGAGTAAACATAAATGGTCACTTATCACGTGAGCTGCCACTGGAAAATGGTGTTCCACAGGGCTCTGTACTCTCGGTGACTCTGTTTGTTGTAGCGATGCAGCCGATTTTTCGAATTGTCCCACATTATGTAAATGTCCTTCTCTACGCGGATGATATACTACTAATCGCACGTGGACACAAAAATCAACCACTCTATCGAAAACTCCAATCGGCAGTAAACGCTGTGGATTAATGGGCAAAAAGCGTAGGATACAAAATTTCCGTAGTTAAATCCAATATTTTCTATGGTAGCCCCAATGCCCGACGTGAACCTAGTGGCGACATATGCATCGACAACACTCCCGTGCCAAAAACAAAACGCTTGAGAATCATTGGGATTACCCTTGATCGGACTCTCAATTTCAAACCTCACTGTCAACTTACGAAAATAGCGTGTGAATCCAGATTACGTATCCTAAAAATGATTGGCACTAAGCTCCCCAGGGGACTACGTACATCATTAATACATGTTGGATC
>NC_073694.1:106296604-106358217 GCF_029784165.1 Wyeomyia smithii
TATATATATATATATATATATATATATATATATATATAGTATTTTCCGTGTTTTTGCCATTTTCCTAGAAAGGTATAGCAATCACTGGAAAAACCAAAGGTATAAAAGTGGTCCCAATGGCCGAGTGACATATACCACTCGACCCCTTTCGACGAACTGAGCATTTTCTGTATGTATGTATGTATGTGTGTATGTGTGTGTGTGTGTGTGTATGTATGTGCAACTTTTTTTTCTCACTCACTTTTCTCAGAGATGGCTGGACCGATTTTCATGAAATTAATTGCAAATGAGAGGTCTACTTGCGCCATAGGTTGCTATTGAATGTCATTGTAATCGGATTTTCTCAGCGATGGCTGAACCGATTTCAATGAAATTAATTGCAAATGAAAGGTCTAGTTGCCCTATAAGATCCTATTGAATTTTATTGTAATCAGATTTCTAGTTTAGAGGTTATGTATCAAAATGTAAAAATCACGAAACATCAATATCTCAGAAACTGCACAACCGATTTGAACAAAATTGGTTTCAAATGAACGGGCTACCTAAAAACCCTTAACTTTTGAATTTTGTGGTTCAGAAGTTATGGAAAGAAACGTGTTCTGGATACTATACAATCTCACTCATGTTTCTCAGAGATGGCTGGACAGATTTGCATAAAATCAGTGTCATATGGAAGGTCTTGTTGCCCCATAAGACCCTAATGATTATTTTTTGCAAACGGATTATTACTTTGCCTGTTATGTTTAAAAATGTGAAATCTAGCTATTGAAAGAAACATATTCCGAAGACTACCTGGACTCACTCACTTTTCTCAGAGATGGTTGACCCGATTCCCACAGAATTAGTATCAAATGAAAGGTCTCGCTGCCTCATAACACCCTATTACATTTTGCTGTAATCGGATTGTAACTTCGTCTGTAATGTATCGAAATGTGAAAATCACGAAACTTCATTATCTTAGAAACTACACAACCGATTTGAACAATATTGATATCAGATGAACGGGCTAGTTAAGGGTTTACTGATGAATTATGATTGAACACGTGGTTTCAAAGTTTGGCTGCTTTATACGTTCCCTTTTCATTTGGTTATAATCGAACTTAAGCAACCGTTATGTATTAAATTGTTAATAAAACAACGAAAGTCTATTATCTCAAAGATTACATGACTTATTGGAACATAACTTGTGTCATACGAACGAGTCATCTGTCGAACTTACAAATAACATACTTCATAACAATTTGATATGTGGTTCAGAAGTTATGAAAAGTAAAGAAATTAAGAGACTATTCAAAACTATACCTGCTTTGATCAATATATGTGACCTCAACATAATTTAAATATGTTATCGTTCAATTTAAACGTTTCTGATATTGCTGATGATTGAATTTAATTCAAATTTCAAATTTTATACTTTAGTTACAACATCAATATTTTAGTACCCAAAGAGTGAATATTCCTTTATTGGATTGCAGCGTTCATGTAAATCTATTTTTACAAATAATAAGTTTAAATGAGAAAGGCTGGGTCTGACCGCTAGGTGGATTAATTTAGGTTTTTTTTCGAACCTATCACATGCGAAAATATACCATAATGTCAAAGAAAAACCAAGATCTAATAACTTATACCAGAGTTATAGCCAAAATAATTTTCAGTTGTCCTCTTCTACGGTATTTCTGGATCCGGAGGGCAACCGGTAGTCTACCGAAAGTTGAACCTGGGTCCATTATTTAAATATATATATATATATATATATATATATATATATATATATATATATATATATATATATATATATATATATATATATATATATATATATATATATATATATATATATATATATATATATATATATATATATATATATATATATATATATATATATATATATATATATATATATATGAGTACTTACCAAAATTCTTGACATACGGTAAATTTTTGAATTTCGGTGGGGGTTACCAAATAGAGTCCATGTCCTTTGTTACTAAAACTGAAAGTCTTGGATATCCTGTTTGAGAGTAATTGTGAGAAAAAAAGAGACAACAGAAAAACTTAGTGAGTTTTCTTACTATCAAGTACGGTTAAGACGGGGTTAATGGAGGTACTAAATAAACTCTTTCTTATGAATCGGTGGTTGGCACATGAGAAAGAAAGTAATGAAGATAATAACAAATTGTCAGCAATTGCACGAAGTTTCGTCGAATGACAATGACTCCCTTATTTTTTATGGAAGTGTGGTTTGATAGTATTTTTGATCAACTATTGGTAAATAATTTTGTGAAGCAATTTACAAGTGGTGATTTCTCAACACTATTACAAATGTGTATTCAGAATTGTTGTGATTTATTTACTTTCGCAATAAGGGTTTCCCGAGCAGGAGAAAATGTCAGCATAATATCACAACCAGATATTGGAAATACACCATACACCCCATATATTATAAAAAATCAATAACAAACAATTTTCACTTAGAAACTTACTTTTAATGAGACATTTTAAAAGCAACTCAAATATCTTTTTAAAGGCATAGCGAGATATGATATCAAAATTTTATGATATTTTCATATCCATGTACGAAACGCGAATTTCTTTCGAATAACACGACAAGTTCTCATATCTAAATATGTTATTGATGAGTTATGATTTTGTTATGCTCTCCTGCCGTGCTATTATTCGTAAGGATTTGAACCTACTTGTGAAGAAAGCAGAATAATCTCACAACAAACTTGATTTCTATAGAGAATTTTCATTTAATTGACCGTTTTGCCTTTCTCCTTGAAAAGTATAGCAATCACTGGCAAAACCGAAGGTATCAAAGTGCTCCAAAGGACCGAATGGCATACAATTCATGGAGAAAATAATAAATACACTTGCAGTTTTGGTTAATTTTCATTATTTGCGCACTGATTGCGTTGTTTAATGATGTTATGTTGCGTCATTACGATATGTAGACACACTCTTTCAAAGAGGAACGGAAAAATAACTGAAATTTTTCTGTGTCTTTTTTTTCTTCATCTATAATTTATTTGACACTGCACAAATACAATTTAATGTTGAACGGCGCCAATTATATCTGGTAGCTTACTTTCTAAAGTATCTTAATAGCTAAAAGCAAATTTTTTATCCTCGCTGCCGACTACGAGCTGAAACTAAATCTAACTTAAAGCCAGAATGTTTTGCATTAAAAGCACTGATTTGTTGTTTGATGGTTTTCCATCGCCATAGGTAAGCAGCGTATTGAATATGTTCCGCTGCTGGGCCAAGATATTATGGACTGGCATATTGGGTTGTCTCCCTCGGGACCTGAGAGTATCGTGCGGGTCTAGTTGCTGTTTCCGGATCCGGGGTCTTAACGTGTTCTTGTCGTTTGGATGGATGTAGGCGGAAGGGAATAGGATTAAACTGGGGCGTGGATGGATTTCAGGAAAACGTATATAAGGGACATGTAGGATAGGTCACGGCTCGCCAAGACATCACGAACAGGAACAGCCGGCTGCCTACCTTCGGCCTGCAGGGAAGCTATTAATTTAGACCTGGCGTCACGGTGTACAGGTCATGACCAAACCTCATGCTCTATGTCGTGATAACCCTCACCACAGGCACAGATACCACTTTCCCCGAGCCCAACACGACGGAGATGCGCGTCAAATCTATAGTGATTGGACATAAGCCGGGACATCACGCAAATGAAATCCCGACCTACATCCAACCCCTTGAACCACAGGTTCGTCGATACTTTGGGGATTATGTAATGTAACCACCTTCCCAATTCCCCTCTGGTCCAAGCATTTTGTCAACTGATGATCGTATTCTGACGAACAAGTGCGAAAAATTCATTAAAAGCAATTGGTCTTTCATAAATATCACCGTTTGTTGCGCCCACCTTAGCCAAAGAGTCCGCTTTCTCATTGCCCGGTATCGAGCAGTGAGAAGGGACCCACGCTAAGGTAATCTGAAACGATTTTTCGGATAAAGCACTCAGATGTTCCCGTATTTTCCCCAGGAAATACGGAGAGTGCTTAACATCTTTCATCGATCGGAGAGCCTCAATGGAACTGAGACTGTCCGTAAAGATGAAATAATGGTCCGTGGGCATTTTTTCGATAATCCCTAGGGTGTACTTAATTGCAGCCAATTCTGCGACGTAAACAGAAGCAGGACTATCGAGCTTATGGGAGACGGTTAAATTGTTATTGAAAATACCGAAGCCAGTGGACCCATCAAGAAGTGATCCGTCAGTGTAGAACATATTGTTGCAGTTGATGTTTCAATATTTATTGGAAAAAATTTTGGGGATCTGCTGCACGCGTAAATGATCCGCGATTCCACGAGTTTCTTCTATCATGGATGTATCGAAATACACAGTAGAATCAGAAGTATTTGATAAGTCGACACGATTTGGAATATTCGAAGAAGGGTTAATATTTTGGGACATGTAATGGAAATACAATGACATAAAACGGGTTTGAGAATTAAGTTCGATTAACCTTTCAAAATTTTCAATCACGGGACGGTTCAAGACCTCACATTTGATAAGAATACGAGAAGACAGGCTCCAGAAGCGGTTTTTCAATGATAGTACTCCAGCTAAGACCTCCAAACTCATCGTATGGGTCGATTGCATGCAACCCAAGGCGATACGTAAACAACGATATTGTATTCGCTCTAGTTTGATCAAATGTGTGTTTGCTGCGGAGCGGAAGCAGAAACACCCGTACTCAATAACAGACAGTATCGTTGTTTGGTAAAGCCTTATAAGGTCTCCTGGGTGGGCTCCCCACCATTGTCCGGTTATTGTACGAAGAAAATTCTCTCTTTGTTGACATTTTTTCATCAGATACCTCACGTGACAACCCCAGGTGCCTTTAGAGTCGAACCAGATACCAAGATATTTGTGTACCAAAACCTGAGAAATCGTTTTACCCATTAATTGTGTTTGAAGCCGAGCAGGTTCATGCTTCCTAGAAAAAACTACTATCTCAGTCTTCTCCGGAGAGAATTCGATACCTAGCTGTAAAGCCCAAGCAGACAAATTGTCCAAGGTATCTTACAATGGTCCTTGCAAATCGGCAGCTTTGGCTCCTGTAACAGAGATTACACTGTCGTCTGCAAGTTGTCTTATCGTGCATGAATTTGCCAGACATTCGTCGATGTCATTTACATAGAAGTTGTAAAGAAGGGGGCTTAAACATGAGCCCTGGGGAAGACCCATGTAGCTAATGCGAAAAGTTGCCAAATCGCCGTGCGTAAAATGCATGTGCTTTTCGGACAACAAATTGTGCAAAAAATTGTTCTAAATTGGAGAAAATCCTTGTCGGTGAAGTTTACCCGAAAGGATGTCAATAGAAACGGAATCAAAAGCCCCCTTAATGTCCAAGAACGCAGACGCCATTTGTTCTTTGCGAGCATACGCCAGCTGAATATCTGTTGAAAGCAGCGCAAGACAATCATTCGTCCCTTTGGCACGGCGGAAGCCAAATTAAGTATCCGATAGTAGGCCATTTGATTCGACCCAATGGTCTAAATGACGGAGTATCATTTTTTCCATCAATTTCCGGATACAGGATAGCATTGCAATCGGCCTATAAGAGTTGTGATCAGAAGCTGGTTTCCCTGGTTTTTGGATGGCGATCACCTTCACTTGCCTCCAATCCTGCGGTACAATGTTTTGCTCCAGGAACTTATTGAACAAGTTCAACAAGCGCCTCTTTGCATTGCCGGGTAGATTCTTCAACAAGTTGAATTTGATTCTATCTAACCCAGGCGCGTTATTGTTACAGGACAGGAGGGCAACTGAAAATTCTGCCATCGTAGAAGGTGATTCTATCGCGTCGTGGCCCGGAGACGCATCACGAACAATATTTTGCTCAGGAACAGAGTCCGGACATACTTTCCTGGCAAAATCAAATATCCACCTACTTGAAGACTCCTCGCTTTCGTTGACCGTTACGCGATTCCGCATTATTCGGGCTGTGTTCCAAAGAGAGCTCATCGATGTCTCCCTCAACGTCTCGTTCACGAACCGACGCTAATATCCGCGTTTCTTTGCTTTAGCCAAGCTTTTAAGCTTGGTATCAAGCTCCGAATACCGTAAATAGTCGCCAGGTATACCTCCCTTCTGGTAGGCCAAAAACGCGTCGGATCTTTGCGTGTACACATCGGAGCACTCTTGGTCCCACCACGGAGTGGGAGGCCGTTCTTTGATCGTTACGCCGGGATATTTCTTCGTTTGGGCTTGCAACGCGGCGTCGAGAATCAAGCCCGCGAGGAGGTTGTATTCTTCGAGTGGTGGATGATGTTGAATCGAATCGACCGCTTTTGAAATCATTTCCTCGTATAACTTCCAATCGACATTCCGTGTGAGGTCATACGGAATGTCAACTGGTCGCATGCGAGTTGACCCGTTATTAATTGAAATAAGAATAGGCAAATGGTCGGTACCGTGAGGATCGAGGATTATCTTCCATGTGCAATCCAACCGTAGCGACGTCGAACATAAGGATAGATCCAAAGCGCTTGGACGCGCTGGAGGTTTCGGGATACGTGTCATTTCGCCGTTGTTTAAAATAGTCATGTCGAAGTCATCGCAAAGGTTATAGATTAAAGAGGAGCGGTTATCATTGTAAGGAGAACCCCAAGCCACGCCATGAGAGTTGAAGTCTCCCAAAATCAAACGTTGCGAGGGAAGAAGTTCTGTTAAATCAAAGAGCATCCGTTGCCCAACCTGTGCTCTGGGAGGAATATATATTGAGGCAATACAAAGCTCTTTACCTTGTATTGTCATTTGACATGCGACAACTTCGATGCCTGGAATCGAGGGGAGGTTAATACGATAGAAAGAATAGCACTTTTTAATCCGTAAAAGTACTCCTCCATATGGGGTGTCTCGATCAAGGCGAATAATAATAAAATCATGGAAGTTGAGATCAATATTTGAAGTAAGCCAAGTTTCACAAAGGGAAAATGCATCGCATTTGTTTTTATTTATCAAAACTTTAAACGAATCAATTTTTGGTAAAATACTTCTACAATTCCACTGTAAGACAGAGATAGAATTCTTCATATACGCGGTTGAATTAGGCATCGAAGGATACAATCGCTGCAAGGAGGGGCCATTGGGCAGTCAACTGCTTCAAAAATGATCTAACTGTTGGGAGGAATGCTGTAAGAAAAATTTTAATTGGATCGGGTACATTGAAATTTTCAAAAATCCAGTCCACAATGTCAGAAAATTTCACTAATCCAGAGTTTGTTTCATCAACTGGATGTGCAAAAGGAACAACTGAGGTTTTAGATGTTCCTGGCAGTGCTGGGAACTCCTTCTGGGACTTTAAATTTGCAAGCCCAGGAGGAGTTTGCTTCGGTTTTTCCGCAGCACTGTTTGGTTTGCTTGTAACTTTCATTTCACTTTGAGAAATCTTAGGACCTTTTCTGGGAAGTTTAGGAGAGGAAATATTTTTCCTCTTTCTAGACTCCCCAGGATTGGCGTAAGATGTTCCCGCTGGTGAATCGTCAGAATCGGTTTCATCAGAGGACAACAGATCATAAGGGTATGATGTAATGGGAGAAGTGGTAACGGTCTTCTTCAGCATCTCAGCGTAAGAACGCTTCGAACGCTCTTTGAGAGACCTCTTTATTTTATCCCTGCGCTGCATGTACACCGCACATGTCGAGAGCTCATACTGACTCTCCCCACAGTGAATGCATTTTTCAGCATTTTTACTGCAGGAATCATCCGCATGATTCTCCCCACACTTGCCACAACGTGCCTTATTGCAGCAGTAGGCGGCGGTGTGGCCTAACTGCTTACAATTCAGGCAGTTCATGACGCGAGGCACATATAATCGCACAGGGAGACGAACCCGGTAGATCGAGACGTGGCTTGGTAGCGCTGACCCGGCGAACGTAACTCGAAACGAGTCTGACGGAGTGTATACTGTTTTGCCACCGATGATCGATGCTGACCGCAATTGCTTGCAGTCGAGCACCTTTACATCGGGACAGGTTTGTTCTTAAAGCACCCTTTGGCACTTTTCAGTATACACTCGACGGACAGACTCGAATCGGTTACGACACCGTCGATCTCCACGTCTCGTGCGGGTATGTAAACGCGATACTCGCGTGTGAAGAGCTCAGAGCAAGCTATATCGTTGGCCTCTTTCAGGTTATTGACCACGACACGGAGCTTGTTAGGCCGGACCTTGGAAATTTCGGTCACGCCCTTGTACTCCTTCGTTAGGTCTTTAGAAATCTACAAGAGGTTCAACTGTTTCGATTTCGGTCCCGCCTTTGGCCGAAAATAGACAGTATAGCTGCCCTGGGCTCCGTCTGGGTAAAGCCTGGGGCGAGGGGGGACTGAAGAATGAACAGGGGAGGGGGTAACAGAAGGGTCAGGGTCAGAGGGGTTCGGGGATGGTGGCGCGGGAGGCGAGGGATCTACATCCATCCCGCTAAGTCTAGCGCATTAGCGCCGACAAGAGCACGTACCTTTTTACTTCTCCCTTCCAGTAAGGTTGGTTGTCCGATCGTTCGAGGTTGCAGCCGTTACAGCCAGCAGCACCAAAACAGCAGCACCAAACAGCCACCAGCATCGAGCCAGGTGTGAGATCACTCCACACAGCGATACAACTCACTGTCAACTGATGGCTTCTTCTGTTTCCTCTTTTGTGTCTCGTCCACTGCTGTAGCACAATTCAGCCAGCAGCCAAATCGACTTACGCACCAGCTGGTAGTCACGATGCGAAACAGTTGCACAAAGGCGCGACCTTGAACCCGGATTTATTTCACTCGACCAGGCAAACAATGCCAACACTTGTTCGACGTCTTTTGTTTTATATTCTATCGGAGCGATCACCGATCACACGTCCGATACTGATGCGTGTTCGGCACAGAATGAATGATTTTTCTGTGTCGGTGATTCCGAAATTTTGTTGCGTGAGTTAGTGTTTTTAAGGTGGCGAAAAAAATAAATACACTATTGAAATATATTTACAATAAAAATGGAATAAGCTTTATTCAATAACAAAGCAATATTTGGCAATAAAAAATCACAAAAATAACCGATTCAGACCTATTTTCAAGTTATTTAATACTAAATGCAAACTGAATATATTATAAAAAATCAATAACGAACGATTTTCACTTAGAAACTTACTTTTAATGAGATATTTTGAAAGCAACTCAAATATCTTTTTAAAGGCATAGCGAGATATGATATCAAAATTTTATGATATTTTCATATCCATGTACGAAACGCGAATTTCTTTCGAATAACACGACAAGTTCTCATACCTAAATATGTTATTGATGAGTTATGATTTTGTTATGCTCTCCTGCCGTGCTATTATTCGTAAGGATTTGAACCTACTTGTGAAGAAAGCAAAATAATCTCACAACAAACTTGATTTCTATAGAAAATTTTCAGAAGCGGTTTTTCAATGATAGTACTCCAGCTAAGACCTCCAAACTCATCGTATGGGTCGATTGCATGCAACCCAAGGCGATACGTAAACAACGGTATTGTATTCGCTCCAGTTTGATCAAATGTGTGTTTGCTGCGGAGCGGAAGCAGAAACACCCGTACTCAATAACAGACAGTATCGTTGTTTGGTAAAGCCTTATAAGGTCTCCTGGGTGGGCTCCCCACCATTGTCCGGTTATTGTACGAAGAAAATTCTCTCTTTGTTGACATTTTTCATCAGATACCTCACGTGACAACCCCAGGTGCCTTTAGAGTCGAACCAGATACCAAGATATTTGTGTACCAAAACCTGAGAAATCGTTTTACCCATTAATTGTGTTTGAAGCCGAGCAGGTTCATGCTTCCTAGAAAAAACTACTATCTCAGTCTTCTCCGGAGAGAATTCGATACCTAGCTGTAAAGCCCAAGCAGACAAATTGTCCAAGGTATCTTACAATGGTCCTTGCAAATCGGCAGCTTTGGCTCCTGTAACAGAGATTACACTGTCGTCTGCAAGTTGTCTTATCGTGCATGAATTTGCCAGACATTCGTCGATGTCATTTACATAGAAGTTGTAAAGAAGGGGGCTTAAACATGAGCCCTGGGGAAGACCCATGTAGCTAATGCGAAAAGTTGCCAAATCGCCGTGCGTAAAATGCATGTGCTTTTCGGACAACAAATTGTGCAAAAAATTGTTCTAAATTGGAGAAAATCCTTGTCGGTGAAGTTTACCCGAAAGGATGTCAATAGAAACGGAATCAAAAGCCCCCTTAATGTCCAAGAACGCAGACGCCATTTGTTCTTTGCGAGCATACGCCAGCTGAATATCTGTTGAAAGCAGCGCAAGACAATCATTCGTCCCTTTGGCACGGCGGAAGCCAAATTAAGTATCCGATAGTAGGCCATTTGATTCGACCCAATGGTCTAAATGACGGAGTATCATTTTTTCCATCAATTTCCGGATACAGGATAGCATTGCAATCGGCCTATAAGAGTTGTGATCAGAAGCTGGTTTCCCTGGTTTTTGGATGGCGATCACCTTCACTTGCCTCCAATCCTGCGGTACAATGTTTTGCTCCAGGAACTTATTGAACAAGTTCAACAAGCGCCTCTTTGCATTGCCGGGTAGATTCTTCAACAAGTTGAATTTGATTCTATCTAACCCAGGCGCGTTATTGTTACAGGACAGGAGGGCAACTGAAAATTCTGCCATCGTAGAAGGTGATTCTATCGCGTCGTGGCCCGGAGACGCATCACGAACAATATTTTGCTCAGGAACAGAGTCCGGACATACTTTCCTGGCAAAATCAAATATCCACCTACTTGAAGACTCCTCGCTTTCGTTGACCGTTACGCGATTCCGCATTATTCGGGCTGTGTTCCAAAGAGAGCTCATCGATGTCTCCCTCAACGTCTCGTTCACGAACCGACGCTAATATCCGCGTTTCTTTGCTTTAGCCAAGCTTTTAAGCTTGGTATCAAGCTCCGAATACCGTAAATAGTCGCCAGGTTTACCTCCCTTCTGGTAGGCCAAAAACGCGTCGGATCTTTGCGTGTACACATCGGAGCACTCTTGGTCCCACCACGGAGTGGGAGGCCGTTCTTTGATCGTTACGCCGGGATATTTCTTCGTTTGGGCTTGCAACGCGGCGTCGAGAATCAAGCCCGCGAGGAGGTTGTATTCTTCATGTGGTGGATGATGTTGAATCGAATCGACCGCTTTTGAAATCATTTCCTCGTATAACTTCCAATCGACATTCCGTGTGAGGTCATACGGAATGTCAACTGGTCGCATGCGAGTTGACCCGTTATTAATTGAAATAAGAATAGGCAAATGGTCGGTACCGTGAGGATCGAGGATTACCTTCCATGTGCAATCCAACCGTAGCGACGTCGAACATAAGGATAGATCCAAAGCGCTTGGACGCGCTGGAGGTTTCGGGATACGTGTCATTTCGCCGTTGTTTAAAATAGTCATGTCGAAGTCATCGCAAAGGTTATAGATTAAAGAGGAGCGGTTATCATTGTAAGGAGAACCCCAAGCCACGCCATGAGAGTTGAAGTCTCCCAAAATCAAACGTTGCGAGGGAAGAAGTTCTGTTAAATCAAAGAGCATCCGTTGCCCAACCTGTGCTCTGGGAGGAATATATATTGAGGCAATACAAAGCTCTTTACCTTGTATTGTCATTTGACATGCGACAACTTCGATGCCTGGAATCGAGGGGAGGTTAATACGATAGAAAGAATAGCACTTTTTAATCCGTAAAAGTACTCCTCCATATGGGGTGTCTCGATCAAGGCGAATAATATTAAAATCATGGAAGTTGAGATCAATATTTGAAGTAAGCCAAGTTTCACAAAGGGAAAATGCATCGCATTTGTTTTTATTTATCAAAACTTTAAACGAATCAATTTTTGGTAAAATACTTCTACAATTCCACTGTAAGACAGAGATAGAATCCTTCATATACGCGGTTGAATTAGGCATCGAAGGATACAATCGCTGCAAGGAGGGGCCATTGGGCAGTCAACTGCTTCAAAAATGATCTAACTGTTGGGAGGAATGCTGTAAGAAAAATTTTAATTGGATCGGGTACATTGAAATTTTCAAAAATCCAGTCCACAATGTCAGAAAATTTCACTAATCCAGAGTTTGTTTCATCAACTGGATGTGCAAAAGGAACAACTGGGGTTTTAGATGTTCCTGGCAGTGCTGGGAACTCCTTCTGGGACTTTAAATTTGCAAGCCCAGGAGGAGTTTGCTTCGGTTTTTCCGCAGCACTGTTTGGTTTGCTTGTAACTTTCATTTCACTTTGAGAAATCTTAGGACCTTTTCTGGGAAGTTTAGGAGAGGAAATATTTTTCCTCTTTCTAGACTCCCCAGGATTGGCGTAAGATGTTCCCGCTGGTGAATCGTCAGAATCGGTTTCATCAGAGGACAACAGATCATAAGGGTATGATGTAATGGGAGAAGTGGTAACGGTCTTCTTCAGCATCTCAGCGTAAGAACGCTTCGAACGCTCTTTGAGAGACCTCTTTATTTTATCCCTGCGCTGCATGTACACCGCACATGTCGAGAGCTCATACTGACTCTCCCCACAGTGAATGCATTTTTCAGCATTTTTACTGCAGGAATCATCCGCATGATTCTCCCCACACTTGCCACAACGTGCCTTATTGCAGCAGTAGGCGGCGGTGTGGCCTAACTGCTTACAATTCAGGCAGTTCATGACGCGAGGCACATATAATCGCACAGGGAGACGAACCCGGTAGATCGAGACGTGGCTTGGTAGCGCTGACCCGGCGAACGTAACTCGAAACGAGTCTGACGGAGTGTATACTGTTTTGCCACCGATGATCGATGCTGACCGCAATTGCTTGCAGTCGAGCACCTTTACATCGGGACAGGTTTGTTCTTAAAGCACCCTTTGGCACTTTTCAGTATACACTCGACGGACAGACTCGAATCGGTTACGACACCGTCGATCTCCACGTCTCGTGCGGGTATGTAAACGCGATACTCGCGTGTGAAGAGCTCAGAGCAAGCTATATCGTTGGCCTCTTTCAGGTTATTGACCACGACACGGAGCTTGTTAGGCCGGACCTTGGAAATTTCGGTCACGCCCTTGTACTCCTTCGTTAGGTCTTTAGAAATCTGCAAGAGGTTCAACTGTTTCGATTTCGGTCCCGCCTTTGGCCGAAAATAGACAGTATAGCTGCCCTGGGCTCCGTCTGGGTAAAGCCTGGGGCGAGGGGGGACTGAAGAATGAACAGGGGAGGGGGTAACAGAAGGGTCAGGGTCAGAGGGGTTCGGGGATGGTGGCGCGGGAGGCGAGGGATCTACATCCATCCCGCTAAGTCTAGCGCATTAGCGCCGACAAGAGCACGTACCTTTTTACTTCTCCCTTCCAGTAAGGTTGGTTGTCCGATCGTTCGAGGTTGCAGCCGTTACAGCCAGCAGCACCAAAACAGCAGCACCAAACAGCCACCAGCATCGAGCCAGGTGTGAGATCACTCCACACAGCGATACAACTCACTGTCAACTGATGGCTTCTTCTGTTTCCTCTTTTGTGTCTCGTCCACTGCTGTAGCACAATTCAGCCAGCAGCCAAATCGACTTACGCACCAGCTGGTAGTCACGATGCGAAACAGTTGCACAAAGGCGCGACCTTGAACCCGGATTCATTTCACTCGACCAGGCAAACAATGCCAACACTTGTTCGACGTCTTTTGTTTTATATTCTATCGGAGCGATCACCGATCACACGTCCGATACTGATGCGTGTTCGGCACAGAATGAATGATTTTTCTGTGTCGGTGATTCCGAAATTTTGTTGCGTGAGTTAGTGTTTTTAAGGTGGCGAAAAAAATAAATACACTATTGGAATATATTTACAATAAAAATGGAATAAGCTTTATTCAATAACAAAGCAATATTTGGCAATAAAAAATCACAAAAATAACCTATTCAGACCTATTTTCAAGTTATTGAATACTAAATGCAAACTGAATATATTATAAAAAATCAATAACGAACGATTTTCACTTAGAAACTTACTTTTAATGAGATATTTTGAAAGCAACTCAATTATCTTTTCAAAGGCATAGCGAGATATGATATCAAAATTTTATGATATTTTCATATCCATGTACGAAACGCGAATTTCTTTCGGATAACACGACAAGTTCTCATACCTAAATATGTTATTGATGAGTTATGATTTTGTTATGCTCTCCTGCCGTGCTATTATTCGTAAGGATTTGAACCTACTTGTGAAGAAAGCAAAATAATCTCACAACAAACTTGATTTCTATAGAAAGTTTTCATTTAATTGACCGTTTTGCCTTTCTCCTAGATAAATATAGCAATCACTGGCAAAACCGAAGGTATCAAAGTGCTCCAAAGGACCGAATGGCATACAGCCATGGAGAAAATAAAAAATACACTTGCAGTTTTGGTTAAATTTTTTATTTGCGCACTGATTGCGCTGTTATATGATGTTATGTTACGTCATTACTATCTGTTGACACTCTCTTTCAAAGAGGAACGGAGAAATAACTGGAATTTTTTTGTGTCGGTGATTCCGAATGTTTTTTTGCGTGAGTTAGTGTTTTTAAGGTGGTGAAAAAAATAAATACACTATTGAAATATTTTTGCAAAAAATTTGGAATAAGCTTTATTTCTCTACATATCGTTAGCAAAGTGATCTTTCACGTTACAAAACTAACTTTCAATATTTTGTGGCTTGCCCTTTGTTTTGTAAAACTATATTCAATCTTCGTGGTATGTTTAGTAAACATTGTTTACAACCAAGTTTTCACGAGTAGTGGCTGAATAAGCTTTTTTTTGCGCTCCGCACCGCATTTACCGTTTTTTCTAGCGCTCGCTGGTGAAGAACAGTGTGTGATAGTGGTGAAGTGCTTGCTTTTGGAGCGTGTGCTGGAAGGTGCTGCGCTTGTTTTTTTGGTTCGCTTCTTCTCCCAGCGGAACAGGGCGATTCGATCGGAGCTCCGGCGAGGGAAAGGAGGCGGTGACGCCGTTTCTCAGACGGTGCAACATCGCAACTGTGCTGGAAGGTGTCGTGCTAGTTGTTGGCGCGTGCACTGACAGAGGAAAAAATTGGCGGCGCCGTTTGCAGTCGATGCAACTCGAAACCGCTAGTGCATGCAAAGATAAATGAAACTTTTTTTTTATTCTCTTTTCCACTTGTGTATATACATAAATGATCTATCTTTCATTCTTTTTATACATACAAAAACCAAAGGTATAAAAGTGCTCCAGAGGGTCGAGTCTCGTATATCAATCGACTTATTTCGACGAGCTGAGGATTTTATGTATGTGTGTGTGTGTGTGTGTGTGTGTGTGTGTATGTATGTATGTATGTATGTAACGGTCTCCCAATCTCACTCGGTTTTCTCAGAGATGGCTGGACCGATTTTTATAAAATTAATTGTAAATGAAAGGTCCAGTTGCCCATAGAACACTATTGAATTTTATCGTAATCAGATTTTTAGTTTCGAGGTTATGTATCAAAATGTGAAAATCACAAAACTTCAATATCTCAGTAACAACACAACCGATTTGAACAAAATTGGTACCAAAATAACGGGCTTGTTTTTTCTGAACCATTTGTAAATTAACTTTCCAATGTTTGGACATGTAGTTCAAAAGTTATGCAAAGAAACGTGTTTCGAAGACTGTTTAATCTCACTTACTTTTCTCAGAGATAGCTGGACCGATTTTCACAAAATAAGTGTCATATGGAAGGACTTGTTGCCCCATAAGACCCTATTGAATTCAGGAAATAAAAGAAATAGTTATCGGTTTCCGTTATACTCTACTAGAAATTTTTTTTTGGAAATCAATATTAAAATTCAGTCCGCGCAAATATATATTTCGACTGTGACATTCAGTCTTCCTCAGTGCTTATGTGGGCCAGTCCACATAAGCACTGAGGAAGACTGTATGCCACAGTCGAAATATATATTTGCGCGGACTGAATTTCAATATTTATTCCCAAAAAAAAAATTTCTAGTAGAGTATAACGGAAACCGATAACTATTTCTATGATTTCTTAAATCACTCTGCTAAGACGCTCGGTATAGATTTTCTAAATTTGTCCTATTGAATTTTATTGTAATTGGACTTTAACTTTGTTCGTTATGTATATTAATGTGAAATCAGGCTATGAAAAGAAACATTATCCTGAGACTGCTTGTACTCACCCACTTTTCTCAGAGATGGCTGGACCGACTTTTACGAAATAAGTTGCAAATAAAAGGTTTAGTTGTCTCGTAATACCCTATTAAATTTTATTATAATCGGACTGTAACGTTGTCTTTTATGTAACGAAATGTAAAAATCACAAATCTTCATTATCTCAGAAACTACACAACCGATTGGAACAAAACAGGTGTCAAATGAACATGCTATCTTCACAACCATCGATGATTTTTACAATGAATAAACATGTGGTCTAAAAGTGTTAAATGTAAATGTTTTCCGATGAATTTATATCATTTACTAATTCTGGCCTTTCTTCAAGGAAGGTATAACTGTCACTGGCAAAACCGAAGGTATAAAAGTGCTCCAAACGGTTGAATGGCATATATCACTCGACTCAACTCCATGAGCTGAGCATTTTCTGTATGTGTGTGTATGTGCAAATTTTCAACCTCACTCGATTTTCTCAGAGATTACTGGACCGATTTTCAAAAAATTATTTTCAAATGGAAGGTCTAGTTGCCCCATAACCCTATTGAATTATATTGTAATCGGATTTTTAGTTTATATGTTATGTATCAATATGTGGAAATAACGAAAGTTCATTATCTCAGGAACTACAAAACCGATTTTAACAAAAATAAATTAAATTTCTATATTAACGGGCTACCTAAAAAACGCTTAACATTCAAATTTTATAAAGATTGGACATGTGGTTTGAAAGTTATGGAAAGAAACGTGCTCTGGAGACTTTTTAATCTTACTCATATTTCCCAGAGATGGCTGAACCAATTTTCATAAAATCAGTATCATATGGAAGGTTTAGGTGCGTCATAAGACTCTATTGATTTTTGCTTTTCTCCTAGAAAGGTATAGCAATCACTGCAAAAACCAAAGGTATAAAAGTGCTCCAAAGGGTCGAATCTCGTATATCAATCGACTTAGTTGGACGAGTGGAGCATTTTCTGTATGTGTGTGTGTGTGTGTGTGTGTGTATGTATGTATGTATGTAACGCTCTCCTAATCTCACTCGATTTGCTCAGAGATGGCTAGACCGATTTTCATGAAGCTAATAATGCAAATGAAAGTTCTAGTTACCTCATAAGACCCTATTGAATTTTATTATAATCCTATCTGTTCTGTATTAAAATGTGAAAATTATGAAACTTCATTATCTCAGAAACTACTCTACCGATTTGAACAATATTGGTTTTAAATAAACGGGCTACCTAAAAAAACCTTAACATTTGAATTTTATAAAGATTGGACTTTTAGTTCAAAAGCTATGGACAGAAGCGTGTTCTTGAGACTATTGAATCTCACTCATGTTTCTCAGAGATGGCTGGACCGATTTTAATAAAATCAGTGTCATATGGAAGGTCCAATATACCAAAGCCCCCCCCCCCCCTATTAACTTTTTCTGCAATCGGATTATTACTTTGCCTGTTGTGTTTAAAAATGAGAAATCCAGCTATAAAAAGAAAAAATGTTTCGAAGACTACTCAAACTCACTCACTTTTCTCAGAGCATGTTGAACCGATTTCCACAAAATTAATGTCAAAGGTCTAGCTTCCTTATAACACCCATTGAATTTTACTGTAATTAGACTTTAACTTCGTCTGTAATGAATCAAAATGTAAAAATCACGAAATATCATTATCTAAGAAACTACACATCCGATTTGAACAATACTGAATTCAGATAAACCGGCTAGTTAAAGGTTAACTGACGCATTTTAATGATTGTACACGTGGTTAAAAAGTTGTGAAAAGCAAGTCATATTCGATATAGAAAAAACCTTAATTAATCCACCTAGCGGTCAGACCCAGCCTTTCTCATTCAAACTTTTATTTGTAGATATAGATTTACATGAACGCTTCAATCCAATGAATGTATATTCACGCTTTCGGTTCTAAAATATTGATGTTGTAATCTATACATATAAAAATGCAGTCCGGTCTGTCTGCCTGTCTGTCTGATTCAAATAGGCTCGAAAATTACCGAGTCGATCGACTTGAAAATTTGTTTAGGGATTTTTGGTGCCAATAAAGGTTCCTATGATAGTTTGAGACCACACCCTCTTCTGGAAGGGAGGGGTCCCATACAAATGAAACATAAATTTCTGCACAACTTAAGAACAAACCAAGCAAATTAAACCGAAATTGGCATGTGGATGTTTTAAGGGTTAACAAATGTGTCCATAATAGTCGGACGCCACTCCCTTTTCTGGAAGGGAATGGTTCCATACAAATGAAACACAAATTTCTGCACATCTCGAGAACTAACCGAGTAAATGGAAACAAATTTAGCATGTGGATGTTTTAAGAGGTAACAAATATGTTCCATAATCGACCTTAGGTAACATTTTAGATTGTAAGATGGCAACTTCCGGTTTCTGAAAATCAGCCAAAAATGGCCGATTTCCACCCAATATAACATCCGGATCTAGCATGTTACACAGGAGTTGAAATCGACCACAGATACCATTTTTAATTCTAAGATGACGTTTTCCGGTATTGGGTGTTATTCGATCATTTTCGGCTGTTTCCCAGGAACATGTGCTTCTAGTAGGGGTGTCGAACTATTATGGACATATTTGTTACCTCTAAAAACATTCAACCAGAATGACGCTCAGAAGCTAGATATTATCACAAATACCATTTTGAAATCCAAGATGGCGACTACCGGTTCGTGAAAAACAGCCTAAAATAACCAAATACCATCCAATATGAGTATCTCTGGAACCAGAATGATACAAGGTGGTAACAATTGATTTTAGGCACCATTTTAAATTGCTAAATGGCAACTTCTAAGAAACAGTCGGAAATGACCGAATAATACTCAATATGGATATTGATCTCAGCCAGCGAAAACGACACTATTGGGCATGATCCGGCGGCCGGAAAGAGTGTTTGTTCCCCTCCCCGGAAAAAGATTACAACGCGTAGTACCAGCCAAAAGTCGAGGATGTTGTCATTTCGATAAAACCAATCATTTCAAACGATTTGTTATTCGACTTTGATCATATCATATGACCGATTCGTCGTGCATTTTCAGATTTTAAACACATCGCAAGGAATCAATGAATTTGGAACGTTCAAATAGTACTATACCACATTTAAAACATGTTGAGGCCACATATATCGATCAAAGCAGGTGTAGTTTTGAATATTTTAAGTTCTTTTCTTTCCATAACTTTTGAGCCACATCAAATTGTTATGAAGCTTGTTATCTGTAAGTTCGAGAGATAACTCGTTCGTATGACACTAGTTATGCTCAAATAAGTCATGTAACGCTCATCCGGCATTTTCGCTACATGCCCAGCCCACTGAAGCCTGCCGTGTTTTATCCGCTTGACTATATCCGCCGATTTGTATGCCCGGTACACTTCATGGTTCATGCGCCTGCGCCAAACACCATTTTCTAGTTTGCCGCCAAGGATTGAACGCAAAATCCTACGCTCAAAAACACCAAGAGCTCGCCGATCAGCCTACTTCAGCGTGCATGATTCATGGCCGTAGAGAGCCACCGGAAGAATCAGTGTTTTATAGAGTGCAAGTTTAGTACGGATTTGCAGACTGCGGGACCTTAGCTGGTTACGTAGTCCGTAAAAGGCCCTGTTTGCGGCTGCTATCCGCCTCTTTATCTCACGGCTAACCTCGTTGTCACATGTCACTAATGTTACCAGGTAAATAAATTCGTCGATTACTTCAAATGTTTCCCCATCTAGCACCACCGCAGCACCAACATCCGACGGACTACCACGCACTCTGCCAGCCACCATGTATTTCGTTTTGGCAGAGTTTATGACGAGCCCTAATCTCGCAGCTTCCCTCCTAAGAGGTCCGATGGCCTCTTCCACAGCTCTACGGTTGATACCAATGATGTAGATATCGTTCGCAAAACCGAGAAGCATGTGCGACTTTCGTAATGATGGTGCCGCTTCTCTGCACACCAGCCCTCCGTATAGCACCTTCCAATGCGATGTTGAACAATAAGTTCGACAGCCCGTCGCCCTGCTTCAAACCATCTAACGTCACGAACGAGTCCGATATCTCACCGGCTATCCCGACGCTTGATGTAGAACCTTCAGAGGTGGCACGAATCAGCCTAATCAGCTTTGTTGGGAAGCCATGTTCAATCATAATCTGCCATAACTCATTTCTCTTGACTGAATCGTACGTTGCCCAGAAATCTATGAACAGATGGTGCGTCTGCAAGTTGTATTCTCGAAATTTATTTTATGGTGCAGTTCTTCTCTTCCGTCACTCGCTGGCACTCAGCGTCAAACCACTCATTGGGCGCAGTTGTACCCAACACTTCTCGCGCTGTAGTGCTGATCGAACTGTGGATGTGCCTCCAAGGTTCATTCAGGTTCCCTTCAAATCTTTCCTCAATCCGTTCATCAACTTTCTGCGAGTACTCTGCAGCCACTCCTTCAGTTGATAGCCGCTGGATATTCAACTGCATCCTCCTCGTTGCCTTGGATTTCAGCACGCTGGACAGCCGGGCGCGTATTTTGGCTACTACGAGATAGTGATCCGAGTCAACGTTCGGTCCTCTGAACGACCTCACGTCTGTAACGTCTGAAAAGTGCCGTCCATCAATCAGAACGTGGTCAATTTGAGAGCAAAGCTCTCCATTCGGGTGCATCCAGGTGTGCTTACGTATGTTCCGGCGTGCAAAATAAGTGCTACATATAGCCATCCCCCTAGCTGCAGCGAAATTAACAAGCCTCAGGCCATTGTCATTCGTAGTAGAGTGAAAGCTTTCCCTACCAGTTACGGGGCGGAAGAAGTCTTCCTGCCCGACCTGTGCATTTGCCTCTCCGATGACAATCTTTATATCGTGTCCTGGGCACTCATTGTATGTCTTTTCCAGGAGCTCATAGAACTCCTCCTTTTCGGTATAGCAATCACTTGCAAAACCGAAAGTATAAAAGTGCTCCAAAGGGCCGAATGGCATATATCACTCGACTCAGCTCGACGAGCTGAGCATTTTCTGTATGTGTGTGTGTATGTGTGTGTGTGTGTGTGTGTGTGTGTGTGTGTGTGTATGTGCAGATTTTTATTCTCACTCACTTTTCTCAGAGATGGCTGGACCGATTTTCATGATATTAATTGCAAATGAAAGGTCTTGTTGTCCCATAAGACCCTATAAAATTTATTTGTGATCTGATTCTTAGTTTAAAGGTTATGTATCAAAAGGTGAAAATCATAAAACATCATTATCTCACAAACCACACCACCGATTTGAACAAAATTGATTTCTAATGAACGGGCTTTCCGAAAAACCCTTAACTTTTGAATTTTATAAAGATTGAACTTGGGGTTCAAAAGTTATGAAAAGAAACGTGTTCTGAAGACTGTTTAATCTCACTCATATTTCTCAGAGATGGCTGAACCGATTTTCATAAAATCAGTGTCAAATAGAAGGTCTAGTTGCCCCATAAGACCCTATTGATTTGTTTTGCAATCGGACTATTACTTTTCCTGTTATGTTCAAAAATGTGAAATCCAGCTATGAAAAGGAACACATTCCGAAGACTACTTGGACTCACTCACTTTTTGACGTAGAACTACGTTTTACTTTAGCATACCACACAGGGATTCAAACTGAAAAACTGGGACGAAATTTGTCCCTTTTCAAATGCTTATAGGTCGGTTGGTTTTCAACCGATTTCCTTCATTCTTGCAGCAATCGATTGGAAAATTATACACGCATCTGCCTAAATGCAGGAAAATGTTGTTTGAATCTGCGAACTATTGCACTATTGCAAATTGTCAAGCCTTGTTGAAATGAAAATAACGTCCTCTCATTGGTCGTTTGCTGGCTTTCCCTAGAAAGGTCAACATACCTAGTTAGCCGTAGCGTAGTAGTTTGCGCCAGTATCAGCTAGTTTGCCGAATTTGCTTTCGGCTTGAAAAAATCATTTGCCGATTGGTCACATATCAAAGCAGCAGCGCGGTAGCAACAAACGTTTCGGATTGCCGGTTGAGGGCTTAGGCCTTCTTCCCCACGATTAAGCTTGGTCTTATTTTGGCAAACAACAGCATGCTGTGCTATTCAGCTAGCCTAGCAATCTAAATTTACTATGTGTGAAAACAGCTTTTTTGACGTAGAACTATGTTTTTCTTTAGCCTACCACATAGGGATGTAAACAGGAAAACTAATAACGAAAAGGGGACGGAAAATGTCCCTTTTTAAATGCTTATAAATCGGTTTGTTTTTTACCGATTTCCTTGATTCTTGCTGTAATTGATTGGAAAATTATACACGCATCCATCCAAATGGAGAAAAGTGTTGATTGATTATGCGAACTACTGTACTATTGAAAATTGTCAAGCCTTGTTGAACATCGACAGAATAGTTTAAATAATTAGCCGCATCGTAGCGAATTGCGGAAGTAGCAGTAGCGGGTTGCGCCAGTAAACAAATCACATCACGTATCGAAGCAGCAGCGAGGTAGCACCAAACGTCTCGATATACCAGTTAAGGGCTTCGGCCTTCTTCCCACAATAAACTTTTGCTTTATCTTGGCAACAACACATTCTGTGCTGAATCCATGAAAATACAACCTGTCGCGGCCGTCTTATTTACTAAATACGAAAACAGCTTTTACAGATTTTGAACAACAAAATGCCTTTCTCAAGGCAAATAAACAAGTAATTGTAGGTTAATAATTTTTTGACAATAACACAAGCATTCTGTGCTGGATCCTAGCAATCAAATACTGTCGCGACGCGATCAAAAAATTTACTTTATTTATTTACCCAATACCCCCACTGTTGGAGCACTACAAAGGCTTCGATCAGCATAACCGATTTTGAACGCCTTAACAAAGGTGATTGATTCGACTTTACAGGAATAAATTGAAGTCAATTCAATCAATCAGCATGAACAGAATTTCGTCGTCTCCCAGCTGCTCAGTTGCAACATGATGCAACACGCAACAGCGAGCAAACGAAATCGCTTGATGGTACAAACGTTGCGTGTGTGAGAGCACAATCGGAGTTTATTCGCTGTATACAAAAATCAAATGCGAATTGTGGAATAATTTGTCTGAAGAACATTAGAGAATGGTAAAACTGAACAGAAAGGCGTGGCCTATTTCGTAGAACCTTTGGCTATAAAAGAGTGTTTCTGGTAAAACCAGCTGCATTCATTAGTCGGAAGATGAGCTGGCTAGACCGTCCACAACGTTGACAGCAGTAGCAGCTGATATCAGCACTCAGCGGTAACAGCGGGTTGCGCCTGCGGTTGCCTTTAAATCAAACAAATCACTTGCCCTGTGGTTGACACCATGTCTCAGGAGCAGCGCGGTTCTTCTCACTTCTCAGCGTGGGTCGTCAGACTGCTGTTATTGCCCCACTACTGAGGCAGCATAAAGGTTGTCATCAGCAAATCCAATTTTGAGCAGTAAAATGCCTTTCTCAAGGCAAATAAAGAGATATTTGAAGGTTAATAATTTTTCGACAACTCAAGCGAGCAATCTGTGCTGGATACTAGCAATTTAAATCTGTATCGGCCTTCTAATTTACTGAATGTGAAACAGTTTTTACAGCTCGTGTTTTCAGTGTCTTTATTCCCCCACTGTTGAGGCAGCACAAAGCAAGCATTAGTAGACTTTATGACTCATCAATGAAACACTTACAACAATGCATTTGTTAATAGTGTGCGTAGTTCTACGTCAGTTATGCAGTCGTGTCTTGGATACAACCTCCTACTTTTTTCAGAGATGGCTGAGCCGATTTCCACAAAATTAGTGTCAAATAAAAAGTCTAGCTGCCTCATAACACCCCATTGAGTTTTATTGTAATCGGACTGTAACTTCGTCTGTAATGTACCGAAATGTGAAAATCACGAAACTTCATTATCTCAGAAACTAGAAAATCGATTCGATCAATATTATTATCAGATGAGCGGGCCAGTTAAGGGTTAACTGATGAATTATGATTGAACACGTGGTTGCAAATTTTGGCTGCCCTATACGTTCCCATTTCATTTGATTATAATCGAACTTAAGCAACAGTTATGTATTATATTGTGATTGAAACAACGAAAGTATTATCTCAAAGATTACATGACTTATTTGAACATAACTAGTGTCATACGAACGAGTCATCTCTCAAACTTACAAATAACAAACTTCATAACAATTTAAAATGTGGCTCAAAAGTTATGGAAAGAAAAGAAAATCAAAGACTATTTAAAAATATACCTGCTTTGATCGATATATGTGGCCTCAACATAATTTAAATATGGTATCGTACTATTTGAACGTTTCAAATTCATTGATTCCGCGATGAGTTAAAAATCTGCAAATGCACGACGAATCGGCCATAAGATATGATTAGAGTCAAATAACAAATCGTTTGAAATGATTGGTTTTATCGAAGTGACAACATCCTCGACTTTTGGCTTCTGTACATCGCCTTAATTCTGAATATATTAATATTGGGTGGTATTCGGTCATTTTCAGCAGATTTTCTAGCATCAATCTGACACCGGAAATACCCATATTGGGAGGTATTTAGTTATTTTGATTGTTTTACAGAAAATAAAAATGGTCGTCTTTAAATTAAAAATGGTGTCCAAGGGCAAAGTTTGGTTTCTATGCATCATCTCGATTACGGAAATATCCATATTGAGCATTATTCGGTCATTTTCTACTGTTTCCTAGAAGTTGCAATTTAGCAATTTAAAATGGTGCCTGAGGTCAATTGTTAGCTACATGCATCATTCTGGTTCCAGAGATACTTATATTGTTTATTTAAGGCTGTTTTCCCCAAAACGGTAGTCGCCATCTTGGATTTCAAAATGGTATTTAAGATGATTTTTGGCATCTGAGCGTCATTCTGGTTGAAAAAAACCCATTTTGGGTGTAATTCGATCATTTTCGGCTGTTTCCCAGAAACCGGAAGTCGCCAACCTAGAATCCAAAATGGGGTCTGTGGTCGATTTCAGCTGCTGTGTATCATTCTATCCGGAGATACTCATGTTAGACGGAAATCAGCCAATTTTATCTTCTGTCCATCTTTCTGGTTCCGGAGCTACTCATATTTAATGGGAATCGTACATTTCAGACCGTTCTCCAGAAACCGGAAGCTGCCATCTTACAATTCAAAATGTTGTCTGAAGTCGATGTGTGGCTCCAGTGCATCATTACGGTTCCGGAAATTCCCATATTGGGTGGTATTTGCTCGTTTGCCACTGTTTTTTCCGGAACCGGAAGTCGCCATTTTGGATTTCATAATGACATTCGAAGATAATTCCGATCGATTTTAGCTCCTGAGTATCATTCTAGATCCGGATATTATTATATTGGGTGGAAATCAGCCATTTTGGTTGTTTTCCAGAAACCGGAAGTTGCCATCTTACAATCCAAAATGTTGCCTGAGGTCGATTATGGAACAAATTTGTTACCACTAAAAACATTCACCTGTCAAATTTGGTTCCATTTAGTTGGTTAGCTCTCGAAATGTGCAGAAATTTGTGTTTCATTTGTTTGGAACCCCTCCCTTCTAGAAAAGGGAGAGGTGTCGAACCATTATGGACATATTTGGAACCTCTTAAAACATCCACATGCCAAATTCGGTTTCAATTGCTTGGTTTGTTCTTGAGTTGTGCAGAAATTTATGTTTCATTTGTATGGGACCCCTCCCTTCCAGAAGAAGGAGGGGTTTCAAACTATCATAGGAACCTTTATCGGCACCAAAAACCCCTACATACAAATTTTCACGTCGATCGGTTTGGTAGTTTTCGAGCCTATATGGATCAAACAGACAGACAGACAGACAGACCGGACTGCATTTTTATATGTATAGATTACAACATCAATATTTTAGAACCTTAAGAGTGAATAAACATTTATTGGATTGAAGCGTTCATCTAAATTTATTGAAACAAATAAAAGTTTGAATGAGAAAAACTGGGTCTGACCGCTAGGTGGATTAATTTAGGTTTTAGGCTGTTTTCACAAACCAGTACTCGGCGTCTTGGATTTCAAAATGGTATTTAAGATAATTTCTGGCACCTGAGCGTCATTCTGGTTGAAGAAAAACCCATATTGGGTGTTATTCGATCATTTTCGGCTGTTTCTCTGGAACCGGCTGCCGCTGTGTATCATTCTAGATCCGGAGATACTCATATTGGGTGGTATTTGGTCACTTTGGGCTGTTTTTCAGAAACCGGAAGTCGTCATTTTGGACTTTAAAATTGCCTGTGAAATCAATTTCTGTCATCTGGTCGTAACACTGGTTCCAAAAACATCCATATTGAATGGTGTTTGGTTATTTCCGGCTGTTTGCCAGAAGTCACAATCTTAAAATTCAAGATTGTGCCTGTGTTCAATTTTAAGCTTCTGTCCATCTTTCTGGTTCCGCAGATACTCATATTTGATGGGAATTGTCTATTTCAGGCCGTTTTCGAGAAACCGGAAATTGCTATCTTACAATTCAAAATGTTGTCTGGAGTCGATTTGTGGCTCCGGTGCATTATTACGGTTCCGGAAATACCCATATTGGGTGGTATTTGGTCGTTTGCAGCTGTTTTTCCGAAACCGGAAGTCGCCATTTTGGATTTCAAAATGGCATTTGAAGACAATTTCGATCGATTTTAACTCCTGTGTATCATTCTAGATCCGGATATTATTATATTGGGTGGAAATCGGCCATTTTTGGCTGTTTTCCATAAACCGGAAGTTGCCATCTTACAATCCGAATTTTTGCCTGAGGTCGATTATAAAACAAATTTGTTACCACTAAAAACATTCACATGCTAAATTTGGTTCATTTACTCGGTTAGTTCTCGAGATGTGCAGAAATTTGTGTTTCATTTGTATGGCACCTCTCCCTTCCAAAAGAAGGAGAGGTGTCAAAATATTATGGACATATTTTTTTACCACTAAAAACATTTACCTGCCAAATTTGGTTCCATATAGTTGATTGGTTCTCGAGATGTGCAGAAATGTGTGTTTCATTTGTATGGAACCCCTCCCTTCCAGAAAATGGAGGGGCGTCCGACTAGTATTGACATATTTGTTACCCCTTAAAACATCCACATGCCAATTTTGGTTTCATTTGCTTGGTTTGTTCTTGAGTTGTGCAGAAATTTATGTTTCATTTGTATGGGACCCCTCCCTTCCAGAAAAGTGAGGGGTCTCAAACTATCATAGGAACCTTTATCGGTACCAAAAACCCCTTAATACAAATTTTCACTTCGATCGGTTCGGTAGTTTTCGAGCCTATATGGATCAGATAGACAGACAGACCGGCTTGACTTTTTATATGTATAGATTACAACATCAATATTTTGGAACCTAAAGAGTGAATAAACATTTATTGAATTGAAGCGTTCATGTAAATCTTTTTAAACAAATAAAAGTTTGAATGAGAAAGGCAGGGTCTGACCGCTAGGTGGATTAATTTAGGTTTTACCTTGTAGACATTAGTATATTACATATTCTTATTATTATTATTATTACATTGTGCTGCCGTTGAATGGCGGTTGGGGATCTGGCTATCCTCCTGAGAGGCTGAAAAGTCCCGCATGGACTTTGCCGAATGACAACAACGCTTTCTTTGACGTAGTGAAGAAGCGTAAAAGGCCCCGTAAAACTGCCCCGATTGTCCCATCCACTAATGATGTGCCAATACGGGTCAAAAAGTAGCAGGTGAACCAACCCGGTCTTCGTTGGGTCGTGTTTTCCCGACCCAAAAATAAACCTCTCAGAGTTATGCAGATATTTTAAACTCTGAAGAAGCTTGATGACGATCCCAATGATGATGAAGAGGTTTATCAACCTCTTCCGTCAAGTGGAGCCGTGCGTAAACGACCAAGCGTATCTTCCCCCAAGCTTCCTAGAAAAGAGCAGAAGAAAACGCATTCAGATACCCCAAGTAGTCCACCTTCTAAGCAAAATATTGCTGAGCCGTCACCTCCATTATTCAAGCTTAATCCCGAGGGTAACAATTTCGATAAAGAGTTTTCCAAACTACCAGGAAAACAATCTGCTTCCGCTAAAAAACAGTCATCGGAATCTGAAATACCGACCACTGATGGACGTATCTCATTCAAAATGATCGTTGAATGGATATTTACCACTTTGGTCTATCTGATTCCCTCAAGAGTATGATTTCGGCTTGGCTTCCAACAATTTGCATGTTTGGTAAGCAACTAAGCACCGAATGGCCCCTCCTCGCGTTCGTATCCTTCGATGTTTAAATCAGACAGCCGAAGTGACGAATCGACAACGAGAATCACCCAAGCAGCAAAATTTGTTTCGCTCATGAACTTTTTGCATCACAGCAACAAATTCTTATGCGAAATTAAGTTGCAGTTACATCTCAGTTTCTTATACAATGACAAAAAAAGCGCAGGAGGTGGAGCCAATTGCAACATTTTCGTTGTTTCAACACAAGTTTCAAGAATGAAACCGCAATGTGTATGATCTAATGCATGGAATTTGATAACAACATGGTAAATGCTGCATGGTAAAATTTCAGCTACGAAGATGCATCGTAGCAGCAACTAGGGCGCAATAGAAACTTCATGGCGTTGTGGTAAGATTGTAAAATGGCCAATGGTCAGAATGGAAAGAGATTGTCTGTATAGCGATTTATCTTTGATTATTTCCAGAAATTTGGGGATTCAACTCCAGTTATCAATTTCTATTTGCTTTTCTCGTTTGTACTATTTACGTCATTTGCTGTAGAAACACTTGCAAGTTCATGACTCACTTTTAAATATTGCTTCCCTTATCATGCTAATGGTCATTACCAGTTTTAATTTTACTTCTTCAACTCATCAGTACCTCAGCGTGATAATGAAATTCAAAGCAATTTATCACATTTCGTTTTAGAGACCCATACTTTTTGAACGACTTCTAGTCCAAGTACCCAAAAGTTACAACGCAGTAAATAACCTCATCTCAAAAACAAATATAAGGCGAACAATCGAGCAAAAGTTGCTGTTACATGGCTTCAGAACATGACAGCAACTTTTAGAAGTATTTTTGTGTGTTTGTTTTTTGTATCTCGCAAGCATCACGTTGGCAACCTATATGCTCCACCCACGATCTATTCAGTGAAGGTTAGGTTTTCAAATGCCGTTTACACGTTTCAACAACAAATCTATCCTCGCGAATAACGTTGTTGGTGTGAAGATTGTGTGAAGGTGTGAAGCAGCGATGCAACTTTAGTTGTTGCTTGTTTCTTTAAAATTTCATCGTAGTAACAAAAAATGTTTCTTAAAACCTCGGAATTGCATTGGTGCAACAAATGATCACAATTAATTTTTTTATTATGTTTCAATTGTTGCTTGGGCATACAATGGAACTGTAGAAGCTTGACCCCCAAATTAGATAAATTTAAACTCCTGCTTCACGATAGCAAATGCGATATTTTCGCGCTATCTGAAACAAGGTTGTCAACTGATACGACACTAGCCGTTTAAGACTTCAATATCATCCGTTTAGACCGAGGAAACTCTTATAGCGGAGTGCTCTTAGGTATCAAAATATGCTATCCATTCTTCCGAATTCCTCTCCCAGCAATTGTTGCTATAGAAATTGTTGCTTGCCATATATCAATTGCTGGGGAGGGCTTCACTGTCGCATCAGTCTACATTCCGCCTAGAGCTGCTATTAACTGGTTGCAGCTGACACAAATAACGGAACTGCTTCCGACTCCACGCCTCATCCTGGGAGATTTCAACTCTCACGGTACGGTGTGGGGAGCACCCAGGGATGACAGCCGCGCTGTTCTTATTGAAAGCTTTCTCGATGACTTCGATATGACCTTATTGAACATACCAGGGTTAGCTACAAGAATTGCAAGGCCTCGAATACGAGAGAGCACACTAGACTTGTCGATGTGTTCCTCTTCAATGGCTTTGGACTGCAAATGGGAGATTATTCAAGATCCCCACGGTAGCGACCATTTGCCAATCAGTATTTCGATTATGAGCAGGCTCCATTCTGCTACCACAGTCGAAGTAGAGTATGAAAAAGGAAAAATTCTCGAACACAATATCCCATGGGTCTCGAATCAACCGATGAGCTTTCTCCATCCGACGAATACAACTTTCTTGCAAAAATAGTGCTAGATGGCGCGTTGCAATCTGCCTCTGAGAACAAGTTGAAAATTCATCTCAACAAGCAATGGTGGGACAAATAATGCACCGAGATGAAAAAAGCTCTAAAAGCATCATACATAGCATTCAGGGATGGTGGTTCAAATTGGACCTTCCATATGACACTAATTTTATTAAAATCGGCCCAGCCATCTCTGCGAAACATGAGTATCTCTAGAACACGCTGCTGTCCATAGCTTTTGAACTACAAGTCCAATCTTTATAAAATTCAAATGTTAAAGGTTTTTTAGGTAGCCCGTTAATTTAGAACCAATTTTGTTAAAATCGGTTTTGTAGTTCCTGAGATAGTGAACTTTCGTTATTTCCACATTTTGATACATAACATATAAACTAAAAATCCGATTACAATATAATTCAATAGGGTTATGGGGCAACTAGACCTTTCATTTGAAAATAATTTTTTGAAAATCGGTCCAGTAATCTCTGAGAAAATCGAGTGAGGTAGAAAATTTGCACATACACACACACATACAGAAAATGCTCAGCTCATGGAGTTGAGTCGAGTGATATATGCCATTCGACCGTTTGGAGCACTTTTATACCTTCGGTTTTGCCAGTGATAGTTATACCTTCCTTGAAGAAAGGCAAGAATTAATAAATGATATAAACTCATCGGAAAACATTTAAATTTAACACTTTTGGACCACATGTTTATTCATTGTAAAAATCATCGATGGTTTTGAAGATAGCATGTTCATTTGATACCTGTTTTGTTCCAATCGGTTGTGTAGTTTCTGAGATAATGAAGATTTGTGATTTTCACATTTCGTTACATAAACAACGTTACAGTCCGATTATAATAAAATTTAATAGGGTATTACGAGACAACTAAACCTTTTATTTGCAACTTTTTTCGGAAAAGTCGGTCCAGCCATCTCTGAGAAAAGTGGGTGAGTTCAAGCAGTCTCAGGATAATGTTTCTTCTCATAGCCTGATTTCACATTATTATACATAACGAACAAAGTTAAAGTCCAATTACAATAAAATTCAATAGGGTGTTATGGGGCAGCAAGACCTTCCATATGACACTATTTTGTGTAAATCGGTCCAGCCATCTCTGAGAAAAGTAAGCGAGATTAAACAGTCTTCGAAACACGTTTCTTTGCATAACTTTTGAACTACATATCCAAACACTGTAAAGTTTATTTACGAATAATTCAAAAAACAAGCCCGTTCTTTTGATACCAATTTTGTTCAAATCGGTTGTGTTGTTACTGAGATATTGAAGTTTTGTGATTTTCACATTTTGATACATAACCTCGAAACTAAAAATCCAATTACGATAAAATTCTATAGGGTTCTATGGGGCAACTGGACCTTTCATTTACAATTAACTTCATAAAAATCGGTCCAGCCATCTCTGAGAAAATCGAGTGAGATTGGGAGACCGTTACATACATACACACACACAAACACACACACACACACACACACACACATACACACATACACACACACATACACACACACATACACACACCCACATACAGAAAATGCTACGCTCGTCAAACTAAGTCGATTGATATACGAGATTCGACCCTCTTGAGCACTTTTATACCTTTGGTTTTTCCAGTGATTGCTATACCTTTCTAGGAGAAAGGCAAAAAGATCTTACTGGCAAAATTTCATAAGAATGTTACCCAGAGATGCTTCTATGAGCTATCTCCATGTTGGAGTTTTCAATTGCCCTCGCGTCTTGCAAGAACAAGGCTCCAGGAACGGACAGGATCAAATTTATTTTGATGAAAAACCTGCCGGACTCGGCCAAGATACGATTTCTTAACACAGAAGCGGAAATGGCCCTTGGTAGCAAACAACAAATGCCCTTGGTTTCCCTGGATATCCCAGGCGCATTTGATTCAGTTTCAATCGAAATTCTTTCCGAGAAACTGCATCAAAGAGGATTCTCCCCTATATTAACAAACTTTTTGATCAACCTGCTGTCTGAAAGCATTTACTTTTCAACCACGGTTTTTCAACAATAACACGAACGGACGACTGCACAATGCGCCAGTTAGCTGACGACTGCGTAGTATCAGTCACGGCGTCTCTGGCTGTAGATATGAAAAACAGCCTGCAAAATACAATAGATAATCTGACTAGTTGGGCCAGTTGTCTTGGAATTGAGTTCTCGCTTGAAAAAACTGAGATGGTAGTCTTTTCAAAAAAGCGACCACCACCCCGTTTGGAACTAGTTCTGTCCGGAAGACCCATCATTCAGTCACCTAGCTTTAAATATCTCGGAGTATGGTATAACTCTAAATGCACATGGGAAAAACATGTCAATTACCTGAAACAAAGATGCCAACCGAGGATCAATTTTCTTCGAATGGTAGCAGGAACATCATGGGGAGCCATTTCAGAGGATTTGATACGACTCTACCAAACCACGATTTTGCCCGCAATAGAATACGGCAGTATATGCTTCAGTGGTGTCGCAGCTTCGCACATGCTGAAGCTAGAGAGGATACAATACCGTTGTTTGCGTACCGCTCTAGGCTGTATGCAATCGACACATACCATGTCTCTAGAGGTCATATCTGGAATGCTACCACTCAAAGAGAGGCTGTTTGAGTTGGCTTTTCGTTTCCTCATTAGATCGGAAATAGCAAATCCAATACTTATTGCGAACTACGAGAAATGTTTAGAAGTTGTTCAGAAACCCTGTATGTCAGTATACCAGCGGTTCATGTCCATGGGGATAAACCCTGTTGTTGCTCCATCCCGTGAGATTTCAACATCGCTCAACAATTCTTCTGTTGTATTTGATTTGACGATAATACAAGAAATCCATGGAATTCCCGAACACATCAAACCAACAAATGTGCCATTAATATTTTCGGCAAAGTTCGGTCACCTCCCAGAACAGAATTCCTTCTACACTGATGGATCTGTGATGGATGGACAATTCGGATATGGCGTTTTTAACACAGATCATCACATATCCCGCAAACTGGCACAGCCTTGCTAAATTAGCTGCCATACACAATTCGCTGCGAATTATCGAGGTCAACCAGGTAATTATTTCATCTTCTCGGACAGCCTCAGTTCTATCGAAGCTCTCCGATCGATTAAACCGGTCAAGCACCCGGCCTATTTCCTTCCGGAAATTAGTCGGATATTAGAAGTGCTGGTTGATCGGTCTCACATTATCTGCTTTGTGTGGGTCCTTTCTCATTGTTCAATCCCAGGCAATGAAGAAGCTGATTTATTAGCGAAAAGGGGTGCCATAGAAGGAGATATATTTGATAGGCCGATCTCCTATACCGAGTATTTTCACCTGCCTCGACAACTGGCCCTGGCAAACTGGCAGAAAAAATGGGATAAAGACGATCTTGGGCAATGGATGCATTCGATTTCGCCCAAAGTGTCTACAAAAGCTTGGTTCAAAGGGTTAGATTTAACTCGAGATTTCATTCGAGTTATTTCGCGCCTAATCACTATGTTGCAAACGCACACCTTTATCGAATAAACTTAGTCGATAGTAATCTGTGCGAATGTGGAGGGTACGAAGATATTGATCATATAGTCTTCGTATGCCCTAAGTACCACAGAGCAAGGACCAAGCTTATTGATTCTCTCCGGAAACAGAAAGTGACGTTTACAATGCAAGTACGGGATGCGCTTGCTAGCCGCAACCCAGCGCTTGTAATACCTATTTATGACTTTTTAAGAGATATCAAGTATCGAATTTGATTATCTCCTTGCTTTTTCTTCTTATTTTTCCAACACAACCTCCATCAAAAAGTTTCACACTAATTCTGTTCTTTTTCTTCATTCTTTTATTGATCTTTTTAGAGACACATGAATCATCGCTTTTTTCTGAGAGACATGGTCCACCGAACATAGATATAAGTTTTGATTTCTAAGAGATAAGGAACTGTCACACCTCAACGAATGGTATTAAGAATTGATATTTACTCATACAGCGAAGAATAATGTTATCGTTAGCCGTAGGCATGTTGACATGTATTTTTAAATTGTATTTATAAAAGAGAAAAGGTGAGAGGGTTTTTATGCCTCTTTGAGGAGAAGCAGTCGGGATACAGACTCTATTCAAGCTGGCTTTTCCCTACTCCAAAAGATATTCGGCCCCGTTATGCTTTGCGGTTGGGCCTAAATGAAAATTAGAGTTAAAAACAAAAACAAAATGGCATATCGTGTCTTGGTCGGATGAGTCGAAATTTAACCTTTTTGGTCCAAACGGTCAGCAACTGGTGACGAGACCGGTAAATACTGCCTTCAACGCACAATTAACCAAGAAAGTAGTGAAATTTGGAAGTGACCACAAAATTGAGTGGTGCTGTTTTCTGATGCTGGTGTGGAACTCATTCATTTTATAACATAGACTATGAATTCTAACGACTATGTAGATATTTTAAGTAGCGTGATGCTTCCGTATGCCAAAGAAAACATGCCTCTTTGTTAGAGGGTAACGATCCTGAACATACAGCATTGAAAACTTGAAGATGGTTTTCAGAGGAAAATATAAAATTGTTGGATTGGCCAGCATAGTCTCCCAACTCAAAGCGTATCAAAAATCTATGGAAAATTGTTAAGTCCTACGTTGCAAAGTATCATCTAAAGAATGAAACAGACTTATGGAACGTCGTAAATGCAGCGTGAAATGCTAGCCTAGCTTCTACTATTGAAAACTTGGTGGTAAACATACCATGAAGAATAAATATGGTTTTACAAAACAAAGGACAGGCCACGAAATATTGAAAGTTAGTTTTGTAACGTAAAAGGTCACTTTGCTAACGATATGTAGAGAAATAAAACTTATTTGGAATGTTTTGTATGTATATTTCAATAGTGTATTTATCTTTTTCGCCATCTTAAAAACACTTACTCACGCAAAAAATTTTCGGAATCACCGACACAGAAAAATTCCAGTTATTTCTCCGTTCCTCTTTGAAATAGAATGTCTGCAGATCGTAATGACGTGACATTACATCATATAATAACTAATATCAGTGTCCAAAATATGGAAAATCAACCAAAACTGCAAGTGTATTTATTATTTTCTCCATGACTGTATACACTCGACTCAGTTCGACGAGCTCAGCAGTTTCCGTCCACTGTTTTCTCGTTTAACTTTCAATAATCGATTACCAACCTCCATTTTCGTTGACCGGAAGCGTCTAACTTCTTCGGCACTACCCATACTGGGGATAACCAGGGGCTATTCGAAGGACGAATGATACCTTGGTCTAACATTTCCTTTATTTGCAGCTGTACTTCCTCTTTATGACAAAAGGGGTGATGATGGTGATGATGATGATGGTCCCGCCATATACCCCTACAAAGGTTTGAGCTGGACGATTTATCTATAGATAATCAATGTAGTCACATTTAAATCAGTTATACGAAAAAAAAAACGAGCTGATTTTACCTCCAGATATAAACTTCTTCAAAAACTGTTTACTTGATTCACATCGGTAAAAATGTGAAGAGCTATAGAGCTACACAAAACTAGCACAGGGTTTTCATGACCTTCACCCAGACTAACCACAACTACTTCATGATTTTTCTCCAAGCATTGTTAAAGAATCCATCTATATCTATGTCTGAATTCCGCGCGCGAGGCTCAAACTTATGTAGTCACTTTCTGTTATTTTTTTAAGCCACAACAACATAAAGGAAAAAAATCCATCATCACCACAGTGACGAACACAGTGGTTTTTGTTATTACATTACATATTAAAAAAGATCTAATATAAAATATGAATAAAATTTTACAACACAATCAGATCCGTTCGTAAAAGCTTTGTCAGTTACATGCTTTAATAAAACAATAAATAAATAGATAGGTTCCAAAAATAAATAGTTCATCCAAAATAAATCCGTTGTTTAAACAACGTCTGATAAACTCTCGTCATTCTTATAAAAGTTTTAATTTTCGTTCTGTACAACCGAAATTTTCACGTGTGAAATACATTGTCTCTTGAACTACGCAAGCGTTGGTGCACGTTTAACATGTCTTGGCATCGAATTGAAAAAAATATACCTTTATAAAACAATGAATTTTGTAAAGCTCTCGTTAGAAAGAAAGGTATTTTTATTTCATCCGCGTGTCTAGTGTTATGTCTATGAAAATCTCTTCCTCTTTCAATTCAATCACACATATATTGAGGTAACAAACCATTAATTATTTTAAAACCTATATTAATCCACCTAACGGTCAGACCCAGCCTTTCTCATTCAAACATTTATTTGTAAAAATAGATTTACATGAACGCTTCAATTCAATAAATCAATTTGATGTTGTAATTTATACATATGAAACCTAAATTAATCCACCTAGCGGTCAGACCCAGCCTTTCTCATTCAAACTTATATTTGTTTAAATAGATTTACATGAACGCATCAATCCAATAAATGGATATTCACTCTTTAGGTTCTAAAATATTGATGTTGTAATCTATACATACAAAAATGCAGTCCGGTCTGTCTGTCTGTTTGATCCATATAGGCTCGAAAACTACCGAACCGATCGACGTGAGAATTTGTATGTAGGGGTTTTTGGTGCCGATAGAGGTTCCTATGATAGTTTGAGACCCCTCCCTCTTCTGGAAAGGAGGGGTCCAATACAAATGAAACATACATTTCTGCACAACTCAAGAACAAACCAAGCAAATGAAACCGAATTTGGCATGTGGATGTTTTAAGGGGTAATAAATATGTCCATAATGGTTCGACGCCCCTCCCTCTTATGAAAGCACATGTTTCTGCACAAATTTCTGCACATCTCGCGAACTAATGAACTAAATGGAACCATATTTGGCAGGTGAATGTTTTCAGTGGTAACAAATATGTTCCATAATCGACCTCAGGCAACATTTTGGATTGTAAGATGGCAACTTCCGGTTTCTGGAAAACAGCCATAAATGGACGATTTCCACCCAACAGTTTAATATCCGGATAAAGAAAGATACACAGGAGCTAAATTCGACAACAGATACCATTTTGAGTTCTAAGATGGCGACTTCCGGTTTCAGAAAAACAGCGGCAAACGACCAAATACCACCCAATATGGGTATTTTCGGAATCGTAATGATGCACTGGAGCCACAAATCGACTTCAGACACCATTATGAATTGTAGGATGGCAACTTGTGGCTTCTGGAAAACAGCCAAAAATGGCCGATTTCCGTCTAACATGAGTATCTCCGGATCTAGAATGATACACAGCGACTGAAATCGACCCCAGACCCCATTTTGGATTCTAGGTTGGCGACTTCCGGTTCCTGGGAAACAGCCGAAAATGATCGAATTACACCCAATATGGGTGTTTCTTCAACCAGAATGACGCTCAGAGGCCAGAAATTATCTTAAATACCATTTTGAAATCCAAGATGGCGACTTCCGGTTTCTGAAAAACAGCCTAAAATAACCAAATACCACCCAATATGAGTATCTCTGGAACCAGAATGATGCAATGAGCTAACAATTGACATCGGGCACCATTTTGAATCGCTAAATGGCAACTTCCAGGAAACAGTCGAAAATGACCAAATAATACTCAATATGGCTATTTCCGTAATCGAGATGATGCATAGAAACCAATTATTGACCCTTGACACCATTTTGAATTTAAAGACGACCTCTGTTAGTTTCTGGGAAACAACCAAAATAACTAAATACCTCCCAATATGAGAATTTCTGGTCTCAGATTGATACCAGAAAATCTGCTGAAAATGACCAAATACCACCCAATATGAATATATTCAGAATTAGGGCGATGTACAGAAGCCAAGAGTCGAGGATGTTGTCATTTCGATAAAACCAATCCTTTCAAACGATTTGTCTTTTGAATTTGATCATATCCTATGGCCGATTCATCGTGCATTTGCAGACTTTAAACACATCGCAAGGAATCAATGAATTTGGAACGTTCAAATAGTACAAAACCACATTTGAATTATGATGAGACCCACATATATCAATCAAAGCAGGTATAGTTTTAAATAGCCTTTAATTTCTTTTCTTTCCATAGCTTTCGAGCCACATATCAAATTGTTATGAAGTTTGTTATTTGTAAGTTTGAGAGATGACTCGTTCGTATGACACTAGTTATGTTCAAATAAGTCATGTAATATTTGAAATAATAGACTTTCGTTGTTTTATTAACAATTTAATACATAACGGTGGCTTAAGTTCAATTATAATCAAATGAAATGGGAACGTATAGGGCAGCCAAACTTTGAAACCACGTGTTTAATCATAATTCATCAGTTGACCCTTAACTAGCCCGCTCATCTGATAATAATATTGATCAAATCGGTTGTTTAGTTTCGTGATTTTCACATTTTGGTACTTTACAGACGAAGTTACAGTCCGATTACAGTAAAATTCAATAGGGTGTTATAAGGCATCTAGACTCATTAATTGACACTAATTTTGTGGAAATCGGGTCAGCCATCTCTAAGAAAAGTGTGTGAGTTCAAGTAATTTTCGGAATATGATCCTTGTTTTTAGTTTTTAAATAGTTTATTTGACACGGCACGATACAATTTATGTTTAACTGAGCCAAGTACATTTTTTTTAAATTCTTAATTAGCAGGGAAAAGAGGGAGGCCTTTTTTTTATTCTCGCGGCCGACTACGAGCTAGTGGGGATTTAAGGTGAGAGGAGGGGTGTTACAATTTTGTTTTTAACTATACAGAATGTATTCATTTGTACGTGGCTAACCAGTGATGTTCTATTTGAGCAGTTTTGGTCTGAGGTGTCTGCGTAAACATAGAGATGCCGAGTCTTCGTTTTAGTGTCTCCAGCCGGGTGTATCATTCTCTTTCAGTTTGTGACAAAAATTGTATTCTAGCAAATAGATAAAAGAAATCAAATTTTAATGCCACCATTTTTTATAAGCCCGTATAGCTGTGTCATGTACTGGAGATCACCGCTTCCCAGAATGTCTCTAACGGGTACGTTCGGTTGTTTTCCTCGGGCCCGAAGGGAATCTATAAGCTCAGACCTAACACCACAGTATTCGGTACACGACCAAACAACATGCTCGATGTCACGGTAGCCATCGCCACAAACGCAGTGATTACTGTCTACAAGCCCTATACGAAAGAGATGCGTGTTTAACGTATAGTGATTGGACATAAGTCTGGACATCACGCGAATGAAGTCCCGACCTACATCCAACCCCTTGAACCATGCTTTCGTCGATACCTTAGGAAAAATGGAATGTAGCCACCGTCCCAGTTCATCTGAGTTCCATGATGATTGCCAACTGTTGAGTGTTCTCTGACGCAAAATGCTATAAAATTCATCATAAGCAATTGGTCTTACATAAATATCGCCATCAATAGCACCCACCTTAGCTAAAGCGTCAGCCTTTTCATTGCCCGGAATGGAACAATGAGAAGGGACCCACGCTAAGGTAACCCGGTAATTTTTATCTGTTAAAGCACTTAAAAACCGCCGTATTTTCCCCAGGAAATACGTGGTGTGCTTCACAGTCTTCATCGATCGCAGAGCCTCAATGGCACTGAGACTGTCTGTGATGATGAAGTAGTGGTCAGTAGTATGGGCAGGGTTTCGATGATCCCAAGAGAGCACTGAATGGCAGCAAGTTCTGCGACGTACACGGAAGCAGGAGCATCGAGTTTGTAGGAGGCGGTAAAATTTTCGTGGAAAACACCGAAGCCAGTGGATTCATCTAGATTAGATCCGTCAGTGTAAAACCTTTTATCATAACTAACATGTTTAAACTTATTGGAAAAAATCTTAGGGATCTCTTGGGGTCGCAATTGATCCGGGATACCAGAAATGTATTGTTTCATGGTGGTGTCGAAGAATATAGCATTATTAGAAGTATCTAAAAGTGCGACATTGGAGGAATCGTATGAAGAAGGATTAATATCTTGAGCCATATAGTCAAAATATAAAGTCATAAATCTGGATTGAGATTGAAGGTCGACCAACCTCTCGGAATTTTTCAATTACTAATGGGTTCATAACTGTGCAACGAATTAGCAACCGGTAAGAGAGATTCCAAAAACGATGTTTCAACGGAAGAATACCCGCTAGCACTTCAAGACTCATCGTATGGGTCGACATCATGCAACCCAAGGCAATACGCAAACAACGATATTGTATTCTCTCTAATTTTATAATGTGCGTGTTCGCGGCGGAGCGAAAGCAGAAACAGCAGTACTCAAGTACTGACAATATCGTTGTTTGGTATAACCTTAGAAGGTCTCCGGGATGAGCACCCCACCAAGTTCCTGTAATCGTACGAAGAAAATTATTCCTCTGTTGGCATTTTTGTGTCAGATACCTAATATGACAAGCCCAGGTGCATTTAGAGTCGAACCAGACCCCGAGATATTTAGCGACTAAAACCTGAGAGATCGTTTTACCCGTTAGTAGGAGCTGCAGCTGAGCTGGATTATGCTTCCTATAAAAACGACCAGCTCAGTTTTCTCCGGAGAGAATTCGATACCCAGCTTAAGAGCCCATTCAGACAAATTGTCTAAGGTATCTTGCAATGGTCCTTGCAGATCGCTAGCCTCGCTACCAGTAATGAATACAACGCTATCGTCTGCAAGTTGCCTTAGCGTGCATGAATTTGCAAGACATTCATCGATGTCATTGACGTAAAAATTATATAAGAGAGGACTTAAACATGAACCCTGGGGAAGACCCATGTAACTAATTCGGGAAGTTGTCGAATCGCCATGTGAGAAATACATATGCTTTTCTGACAACAAATTGAGCAAAAAGTTATACAAATTTGGTGAAAATCCCTGCGAATGAAGTTTCGCGCTTAAAACTTCTACAGAGACAGAGTCAAAAGCCCCCTTAATATCCATGAACGAAATAGCCATTTGCTCTTTTCGAGCAAAGGCTAGTTGAATTTCAGTAGAAAGCAACGCTAGGCAATCGTTCGTCCCTTTGCCCCGGCGAAAGCCAAATTGATATCTGAAAGTAACCCGTTTGTTTCGACCCATTTGTCTAACCGTAAGAGGATCATTTTCTCCATTAATTTCCGGAGGCAAGAGAGCATCGCAATCGGCCTATATGAATTGTGATCAGAGGCAGGTTTCCCGGGTTTCCGAATAGCAATGACTTTTACCTCCCTCCAGTCATGCGGAACAATATTTAGCTCAAGAAACTTGTTGAACAAATTCAACAAGCGTCTTTTTGCAGAGTTGGGTAGATCCTTCAACAGGTTGAATTTTATTCTTTCCAACCCTGGAGCCTTATTGTTGCACGACAGGAGAGCCATTGAAAATTCCAACATCGAAAATGGAGGCTCTTCCGTAGTTACTAATAACGCGTCGCGAAAGGTTATCTGTTCCGGTACAGAGTCCGGACAGACCTTTTTGGCAAAATCGAGTATCCAGCGATCTGAATACTCCTCACTTTCATTCGAAACGTCACGGTTCCGCATGCGCCTGGCGGTATCCCAAAGAGTGCTCATCGCTGTTTCCCTTGACAACGCGTTTACGAACCGCCGCCAGTACCCGCGTTTTTTCGCCTTTACTAAGCTCTTCATCTGCCTGCCCAGTGCCTCGTACTTTCGAAGCAGGTTGACAGTGCCGTACTCCTGATAGTCCTTATACGCCACGGACCTTCGCACGTACAGCTCAGAGCACTCTTTGTCCCACCATTTGTTGGGAGGGCGCTGTCTAATCGTTACCCCGGGTATCGGTTTCGTCTGAGCTTGAGTCGCGGCGTCGATTATCAAGCCAGCCAAGAACGCGTATTCTTCCTCCGGAGGAAGTTCCTCGTGAGTGCGCTATAATAGACTCATGACACTTCCAATCAATATTACGTGTAAGGTCGTAGGAAATATTGATTGGGTTCGGAGGAGTTGAACCATTAGCAATTGATATAACGATTGGAAGATGATCACTACCGTGGGGATCGTTGATTACTTTCCACTGGCAATCTAACGCTAGTGATGTCGAGCAGAGGGATAGGCCAAGCACGCTTTCACGTGCTGGAGGATTAGGTACGCGTGTCGCTTCCCCAGTATTCAAAACTGTCATATTGAAGTCGTCGATCAAGTTACAGATTAAAGAAGATCGGTTGTCGTCGTACAGCGACCCCCATAGCGAACAGTGAGAGTTAAAATCTCCCAAAATCAAAAAAGGTGCGGGAAGCAATTCTGCTATATCAAGGAGTTGCTTCTGTTCAATCCGCGCGGATGGGGGAATATATAACGAAACAAGGCAAAGGTCTTTTCCTTTCATATGCGTTTGAATGGCAACAACTTTAATATTCGAGATCGAGGGAAGGTCGATTCGGAAGAAGGAATAGCACTTTTTGATCCCTAAAAATACCCCTCCACCGTGTGAGTCTCGATCTCGACGAATGATGTTGATATCGTGGAAATTAAGTTGGTCATTTGAATTGAGAAAGGTTTCACAGAGCGCGAACGCATCACAATTGTATGTGTTTATCAAATGTGAAAAAAAATCGAATTTGGGGATGATACTTCTGCAGTTCCACTGTAACACAGTGACAAAATTCCTAACCTCTTTCGACGTATTAGTCATCGAAAGATACGATAGCTGAAATGAGGAGCCAAGTTGCTGTGAGTTGCTTCAAATAGGTTTTCACTGTAGGGAGAAGGGCAAGAAGAATGTTTTGAAGGGGATCTGGTATGTTGAATGTTTTAAATATCCAGTCCACAATATCAGAGAATTTTATGAACCCTGTTTCTTTTATGTCTTCTGATTGAGAAATAGGTGCACGAGGGGTTTTTGGTGCCCCAGGAAGCGGTGGGTACTCCTGGTTTGATTTGAAATTAAAACCGGGGGTACTTGCTTCGGTTTTTCTTCACCGCTTCCTTTCTGTGTTGTCTTATTGGTCATTCCGCTAAGGGTTATCTTACGACCTTTGCGAGAAAGATTAGGAGAGTTGAGCATTCTCCTCTTCCTAGATCCCTCTGGCAAGGCATAAGAACACCCTTCGACGGGATCGTCAGATGTACCCTCATCGGTTGGCAAAAAGGAAAAGATGTTTCCTGTCGAGGGTGGCTCAGCCCTCTTAAGCATTTCTGCAAAAGAGCGCTTTGATCGTTCCTTAAGGGAACGCTTAATTTTTTCCTCGCGCTGTTTGTACGCGGGACACGCCGAAAGGTCATGCCGAGTTCCCTCGCAGTAAAGACACTTTTCAGTATCCTCACTGCAAGCGGTCTCAGCATGATTGCCTTCGCACTTGCTGCAGCGTGCCTTGTTGCAGCAGTAGGTGGCTGTATGACCTAACTGCTTGCAGTTTTGGCAATGCATGACTCGCGGTACAAACAGGTTTACAGGCAGACGAACCCTGTCCAAAGAGATGTAGTTCGGCAGTGCGGATCCGGCGAATGTTACACGGAAGGAATCCGAAGGGAGGAATGTCTTCTTCCCTTCTTCGATGGATACTGAATGTAATTGCTTGACATCCAGTATCTTTACATCTTGAATCAGGGGGTTCTTGAAGCAGCCAATCCCGTGACGCAAAATGTCATCGACCGTGAGGCTTCCTTCGGTAACCACACCGTCGATCTCCACGTCCTTGGCAGGGATGTACACGCGGTACTCCCTTGTAATGAGCTCGTAGCTAGCAATTTCGTTTGCTTGTTTCAAGCTACTCACGACAACTCGCAGTTTGTTCGGCCTCACCTTCGTAATCTCGGTTACGGCCGAAAACTGTTTTGCCAGGTCCTTGCCTATTTGTATAATGTTAAGTGGCTTCTTTATGGGCCTGAAGTAAACTACGAACGGACCTTTCGAAGCATCTGGGTAAGCTTTCACCCGTGTTGCCGGTACCCTTGGTACGGGGCTAGGTAGCGGGGAAGGTAGAGGGGAATTGATGGGGGAGATCTCAATCTCTTCCCCATTTGTTTCCACATCCAGGAATAGTTGCACCTGCATGTCGTCCATTTTGCGGGAGCGTTACGCTCTACCGCACACAAACGATAAATATTCGAATGTGGGGGGGGGGGATCAAGTAGTTGATTTTAAATTTTAAAAACAATTTTTCAAACTACAATGGATCAAAATAAAAAAAAAAGACAGTAATACTAATACTAATAACAATAGTAATAATAGTAATATTAATAATGATAATTATAAGAATAATAATAATAATAACAATAATAATAATAATAATAATTATAAATATGACAATAATAATAATAATATTAATAATAATGATAAAAATTCTAAAGTGAATACTTCACCGAACGTCTAAGTCACGACCTCACGGCTGATAGTTGGATTAATCGAGTGTCTCCGCAGAACAAACAATGACGATCCAGCTTCGTGTTGTGACACAGTGGCCGTATCTTACACTCGACCTTGTAGATGCCACTTGTAGATGCCACCTTGCCTATTTGTATAATGTTAAGTGGCTTCTTTATGGGCCTGAAGTAAACTACGAACGGACCTTTCGAAGCATCTGGGTAAGCTTTCACCCGTGTTGCCGGTACCCTTGGTACGGGGCTAGGTAGCGGCTAAGGTAGAGGGGAATTGATGGGGGAGATCTCAATCTCTTCCCCATTTGTTTCCACATCCAGGAATAGTTGCACCTGCATGTCGTCCATTTTGCGGGAGCGTTACGCTCTACCGCACACAAACGATAAATATTCGAATGTGGGGGGGGGGGGGGGATCAAGTAGTTGATTTTAAATTTTAAAAACAATTTTTCAAACTACAATGGATCAAAATAAAAAAAAAAGACAGTAATACTAATACTAATAACAATAGTAATAATAGTAATATTAATAATAATAATTATAAGAATAATAATAATAATAACAATAATAATAATAATAATAATTATAAATATGACAATAATAATAATAATATTAATAATAATGATAAAAATTCTAAAGTGAATACTTCACCGAACGTCTAAGTCACGACCTCACGGCTGATAGTTGGATTAATCGAGTGTCTTCGCAGAACAAACAATGACGATCCAGCTTCGTGTTGTGACACAGTGGCCGTATCTTACACTCGACCTTGTAGATGCCACTTGTAGTTGACTTCCACTCGCTCGATCGTATGATGGTCCGTGCTGCTAGCGGGGTAACAGCGGTGCGGGAGAATTATTCTTGCTGATATATCAGCTGCGTATCAGATCACTGGCGGGGTAGCCTGCCCCTACCAGTGTACAGAAGATGTTTCTGCCGATATATTGCAGGCTATTGTTATCGCACACAAGAACTAATCGAAAAAAAAAACACCCGTCCGATAACTCGTGTATTGTTATTTTGCGAATCAAACGGAGATAAACAATTTGCGTCTAATCAAGACGAAAGCAAAACAACGAATGGAATATGATCCTTTTCATAGCTGGATTCCATATTTTCAAACATAACAGGCAAAGTAATAGTCCGATTGCAAAACAAATCAATAGGGTCTTATGGGGCAACTATACCTTCCATTTGACACTGATTTTATGAAAATCGGTCCAGTCATCTCTGAGAAACATGAGTGAGATTAAACAGTCTTCAGAACACGTTTCTTTTCGTAACTTTTGAACCACAAATTCAATCTTCATGAAATTAAAAAGTTAAGGGTATTTCAGGTAGCCCGTTTTTTTTAAATGAATTCCATTCAAATCGGTTGTGTAGTTTTCGAGATTATGATGTTTCATGATTTTCACATTCTGATACATAACCCCTAAACCGAAAATCCGATTACAATAAAATAGAATAGTGTCTTATGGGATGGCAAGACCTTTCATTTGTAATTATTTTCATGAAATTCGGTCCAGCCATCTCTGAGAAAAGTGAGTGAGAATAAAAATCTGCACATACACACACACACACGCATACACACATACACACACACATACAGAAAATGCTCAGCTTTTCGAGCTGAGTCGAGTGATATATGCCATTCGGCCCTTTGGAGCACTTTTATACTTTCGGTTTTGCAAGTGATTGCTATACCTTTCTAGGAGAAAGGCAAAAATGAACACCACAAACAAACGAACAATTCATTGCTTCACGGATAACCATTGCAATGCGTCCAACATAAAAACAGATTGAGTTAATCTATCACGATTTAAAATCAAACGCATTACTCTATTCTGCAAACGCTGTAACCTCAATAATTGTGCGTTATTGGCCAAAAACAAAAATGTAGGGCAAAAATCCAAATGTGGAGAGATGAGCTGTATTTTACTACTAATCGTTAATTTTTTTTTCAAACGGCATAGAATTCCATACTTTTTGGCAATTTTCTTGATGACATTGTCAATGTGAGCGTTGAACTTTAGGTTGTCATCAATAATCACGCCAAGATATTTAATCTACCGAACGCAACCAAATGCCTAATCATCAATCAAAACAGAGACATCGTCATTTATAACGGTGCGCGAGGAAATCATATATATTTAGTTTTATCTATATTTAACTTTAATTGCTTATACTTCAACTATCTGTTTAGAGAACATAAATCTTCGTTCAAGTGTGAAACGGCTTTTTCTACATTCTTAGCTGCAATGAATAATACGGTGTCGTCGGCAAAAAGATTGATATCACAAAAACGTAAAACTCGTCGCATGTCATTTATATACATAATAAACAAAACGGGCCCTAATACACTTCCCTGTGGAACTCCAAGATCATTCTCCACGGGACTAGATACCGAATCATTAAAAACAGTCCGTTGAGTTCTGTCAGACAAATAGCTCTCAAACCATCTGAATGCAGTACTCGAAATTCCAAAGCGCTTGATTGTGTTCAACAATAAGGGCCAAGAAATTGTCTCAAAAGCGCGTTTTAGATCCAAAAAAACAGCAAATATTGTGTCTCGATTCTCTAAGTTGTCTTTCCATTTTGCTAGTACTAAGTTCAACGCGGTTACACACGAATGGCCTTTCCGGTAGCCAGATTGTTCCGGAATTAATAACGAGTTACAGCAACCTTTTGAATCGGAACAACCAACGATTCTTCCCACACTTTAGGCACGTGCCTAGTTAGCAATGATTCGATAATAAGGTTCAGCAGAGTGTGACCAATAACATTGAAGCAATCTTGAATAACTCTAGCATTTACATTGTCTACTCCAGCCGTTTTACCTAATGAAAAACAAATATTTTTAAGGTCATCCATTGTGATTGGATGAAAACCATCAAATCTACTATTAACGTTAGTCAGCTGTGTAGCGGTAAGATTTTGTATACACGGGAATCTCATCTTTGTTTGCTATTTTGTGGTGAATGACACGGGTGAAAGTTAATTTATTGCTTTCGGTATAAAAAATATCTTCGTATTTATGAAGAACGTTCAACAGTTTGGATCGCTCTTCTAAGTTTAACTGATCGAACCTAAGTTGATCGTCGAGAAGTTTGTTTCTGCTAACAAAACTGTTACCATGGACAGAAATTATTCATCTCAATGCTCAACACATCGCAAATATTCAGTTCTCTGGAGACATCATCGCAATTATGAATGTAGACCCTTGCTTTGTGGTCTGTGCATTTGTATAATCCGGAAAGAAGTGTGTGTGTGTGTATGTGTGTGTGTATGTGTGTGTATGTGTGTGTATGTGTGTGTGTGTATGTGTGTGTGTGTACCCACACACGTGTGTGTGTGTATGTGCAACTTTTCAATCTCACTTGTTTTTCTCAGTGATGGCTGGACCGATGTTCATAAAGTTATTCTTAATGAAAGGTCTAGTTGTCACATAAAATTCTATTAAATTAAATTGTAATCGGATTTTTAGTTAGTATGTTATTTAACAAAATGTGAAAATCACGAAGGTTCATTATCTCAGAAACCATACAACCGATTTCAACAAGAATGGTTTTTATTGACCGGCCTATCTAAAAAACTATTAGCTTTCAAATTTCATAAAGATTGGATACGTGGTCCGGAAGTTATGGAATGAAACATGTTTTGGAGACTATTTAATCTTACTCATGTTTCTCAGAGATGGCTTGACCGATTTTCATAAAATCACTGTCAAATGGAAGGTCTAGTTGCCCCATAAGACCCTATTGATTTGTTTTGCAATCGGATTTTTAATTTGCCTGTTATGTTCACAACTGTGTAATCCATCTTTGAAAAGAAACATATTACGAAGAAAACTTAAACACACTTACTTTTCTCAGTGATGGCTAAACCGGTTTCCACAAAATAAGTGTCAAATGAAAGGTCTTGCTGCCTCATAACACCCTATTGAATTTTATTGTAATCGGACTGTAACTTCGTCTATAATGTATCAAAATGTAAAAATCACGAAACTTTTGATTTGAACAATACTTGATATAAGATTAACGGGCTTGGGTTGACTGTTGAATTAATCTGATTGAACGCGTTGTGAACAAATATATATATATATATATATATATATATATATATATATATATATATATATATATATATATATATATATATATATATATATATATATATATATATATATATATATATATATATATATATATATATATATATATATATATATATATATATATATATATATATATATATATATATATAATTTTATTGAGTCTATATATAATCAAGTCCAAGCACAATATGACGGTACGTTTCGATTATACCACGATCAAAAAAAAAAAAATTTCGCATCATATATTTGAAACATAATTATTTCATGTTCTGTTTTAAATGTTAGGTATGGTTTCGCTGTTGGCTTTCACAGAAAAAACTTAAATTAATCCACCTAGCGGTCAGACTCAGCCTCCCTCATTCAAACATATTATTTGTAAAAATATATTCACATGAATGCTTAAATCCAATAAAGGTATATTCACTTTTTGAGTTCTAAAATATTGATGTTGTAATTGGAGTAACAAATTTATTTATTTATTGACAAATTTACCAACAGGCAGATATTGCCCTAACATTAATACGTTGTACTACGAAGCAATGAAACAAATTTAGATCGAAGGACACGAGTAGTTAGGTGAAAATCGAACACTTCTGGAACACGGTTAAAAGCTCTTTGAAGACAAAAAATGGCACTGTTTGGGCTGTAGTTGGTGCGGCGAAACGGAATATGCAGTAATGATGACCTACGTAATGCTCTTCTGTGTGCGCTTATATTGATCTGACCAAGGATATTCGGACAGTCAATTCTACGAGTATCGGATACTACCATGGCGCGTACTGTTTCTCGGCGTAGTTGAAGCGTGTCGATATGAAAAAGCTGACAGCGATCCTCGTATCGAGTATTCCGTAAAGGCTGCCTCCGTGGAAGCAATCGGAGCGCAAAGCGAGTGAATCGACGCTGGATGCTTTGGATTCGGTGAATAGAATTGTTATAGTAAGGAACCCAGACTGGACAGCAGTTTTCCAGACAGGACCGAACATCTAAAAAATGGCTTCCTGAAACTTCTCGTGCCGACACCGACACAGTGCAGTGGTTGGAAAGGGAGGTATCTTCTCTCGTACCGTGGGAGGGAGCTCAGCTTCGTGTATACCACATAAAGGATCTGCCGAAGGCCAGAAGCTATGTTGGTTACTTCGCAGACAGTGCAAGTTCTCCGGACGAGAAGATCCTTCGTTCACTCCAGAATCAGAACGACCATTTCCCTACAAAATGTGACGAGTCTGTAACCTCAAATTGGTAAAGAGACCTTGGTCGAGCTAGTTCTGGATATTGACGATGAATCGGCCAAACTCATCGAGAGTGGAAACCTAGAACTGCACTACGGCTTCGGCAAAGCACGCAATCGCACGCAGAACGTCACAGGCAGGAAAGATTACGTCGCGTTGTCAGGAAAGGTACGTGTGGGTAACTCCTCCGTCAGTACCATTTCACCACCCAGACAAAGCGATCCTGCGAATAGGCTAAAGGTTCGCGTGGGAAACTCCTCTGGGAGTGCCCCACATTCACTCAAACGCAACCCTGCGGCTGGGATGGTACGCGCAGGATGCTCCCCCAGGAGTGCCCTGTCACCACCCAAACAACGCAACCCCGCGGCTGCTCGGATGGTTCTGCTGAAGACTCGCAAGAGTGTGAGGAACAGCCACCGAACGGTCGCACCCCCCGGAGTCAAAAACCGCCGGAGGACGACCCTCTGTTGCCACCGACTGCCGCAACCGAAGCCGAACAGTGAGAAAGAACAACTTCCATCAACCAGCCAAACCGCTGTTGGCAGCCGTCAGCCAATACCCGGATCATCTTCCGATCCGGACGAATACACTGCAAAGTGAGCAGCCTTCGCGGCGTGCAAGCGAATGTCCATCACTCAAAAGGCGCCTTGATTGCTCTGTGCAAGAGATTAGCCAAAGAGCAGCTAGCGGCGGTACTTATGCAGGAGCCGTGGATTAACGAAACTCAAATCCTCGGACTTAACACTCCAAACGGTAGGTTAATCTACTGCGACACGCATTTCAAACCAAGGACTGCAATTCTGCCAAATAAATAACTAAAAGTTTCACCTATTACAAAATTTATCCAACGCGATGTCGTTGCCGTCACGGTTGTAGTACCGACAACCAGCGGAAAGCAGGAGATGGTTTTCGCTACTTCCCGGGCGACCAAGATGACATACCGCCACCCGAAGTTGCTGCTCTCGTACGGTACTGCAAGGCCATCAACAAGCCGTTTCTGTTCGGCTGCGATGCCAACATCCACCACACGATCTGGGGCAGCTCGGATACCAACATTAGGGGTGAGTACTTTCTTGAATACCTTACTTCTAACGATGTCAATGTATGTAATGTAGGGAATAACTCCACTTTTATCAACCCTATCAGACAGGATGTCCTTGATCTCACTCTGTGTAGCGCCGCTGTTTCTGAAAGGATTAAAAATTGGCATGTCTCCGATGATGAGATGGTCTCTCGTGCCTACTGTTCAACATTGCCCTGGAAGGTGTCATTAGAAGAGCGGGGATTAACACGAGTGGCACGATTTTCCAAAAGTCGGTTCAACTGTTTGGTTTCGTCGACGATATTGACATTGTGGCTCGGACCTTTGTGAAGATGGCGGATACGTACATCGGACTAAAGGCTGAAGCCAAACGGATTGGACTGGTCATCAATGCATCGAAGACGAAGTACATGAAAGGAAGGGGTTCACGTGAAGACAGTAACAGTATCAGTCCCCTCCCACCTCGAGTTCAAATTGGTGGTGATGAAATCGAGGTGGTCGATGAGTTCGTGTACCTGGGCTCACTGGTAACTGCCGACAACGATACCAGCAGAGAAATTCAACGGCGCATTAGGCAGGAAATCGTACATACTTTGGTCTCCGGAGGACGCTTCGATCGAGTAGAATTCGCCGCCGCACCAAGTTAACCATCTACAAGACGCTGATCAGACCGGTAGTCCTCTACGGGCATGAGACATGGACTATGCTTGTGGAGGACCAACGCGCCCTTGCGGTGTTCGAGCGGAAGGTACTGCGTACCATTTTCGGTGGACTGCAGATGGAAAACGGAGTGTGGAGAAGGCGAATGAACCACGTACCCTGGTGGAATGATCAACTTAGTGACCTTCGTCGTGAAACTTGGCGGTTGTTCAACAGGGAAAAAGTCAAATCTAACTGGGACGACTACAGAGCGTCCCTCACTAAGTACAACGCCGAGCTACGCAAGGCTAAACGGAAATCCAGAGTTAGTTTTTGTGAAAAATTCCAAACTCTGCCGGGAGCTACGCGGTTCCAAAAGATGATGTCCAAAGACCATACCAACGGTTTAGGACAAGTGAGGAAAGAGGGTGGATGCCTCACTGTCACTACCAAGGAAACGTTGGAGGTTCTCATGAACACCCACTTTTCCGGATCGACAGAGACCGAAGAACTGAATAGTGATGGGTCGCGGCGGGACAATTCGAGACATATGGCATCTCGGGAGTCCATCCTGCTGGCCCGTCGACTGTTCACGGAAGCTTGTCACGGAGTCATGTCCGAACTCCTCAACCTCTTCAGAGCCAGCTTTATCCTGGGCCATCCGGATAACTGGCTGAAGGTGATTAAACCCTACCTAAGACTTTCAGACCCATAAGTCTGACTTCATCATTTCTCAAGTTGATGGAGAAAATAATGGATAAATATATCCGTGATGAGTTTCTTAAAGACCCCCGCTGAATAGGAACCATCATGCCTATCAAAGCAGCTAGTCAACAGAAACTGCTCTTCACAGCTTAGTGACGTTGATCGAAAAGTCCCTGAGTTATCTGGAGACGGCGCTATGTGCCTTTCTTGATATTGAAGGGGCCTTCGATAACACGTCCTTTGCATCACTTAATACGGCTCTCGCCAATAAAATAATTGACCACACTTCAAGGAGCTGGATACACGTAATGCTCTCTAGCAGAGTGATCACAGCAACCTTGGGAGATTCGTCTTTTACAATGTCGGTGATCAAGAGATGCCCGCAAGGAGGAGTTCTCTCGCCCTTGTTATGTTATCCAATTCAGTAATATATTTTTAACTAACTAGACTAAAATGGTATTAATGAACAAAAATAATTTCAGAGCCAGGACGGTTTGTTTGATCGGTATGACGTCTCCGGCAGGGTTGAAAATAGTAGTTTTTTACTTCCGAAAAAACTCACTGTAAAAAAAACTTAAAGAAATAATATAAAAATTGAATTTAAATTTGTTTTTTTAATTAAAAAAAAACATGCTTTTGCCAGCAACAGCTACAAAAGGTATGCTAATAGTTGATGGTTGTTGGATCATGGAGTAATAGAAATATTAATAGCCCAAATTTTGTAAAGAACTTTTTTCGTCGTTGGTAATTTTGTTCTTCAAAATAACATAAAAACCTAAATTAATCCATCTAGCGGTGAGACCCAGCCTTTTTCATTCGAACTTATTATTTGTTAAAATAGATTTACACCAACACTTGACTTCAAATTTGGGAACGCTCCTATCAGGAAGAAAAATCCTAAAAAGTCACAAGAGGAAAAGATGAACGTTGACCAAAACTCGGAGGCTACCCGTATTATTGCACGGACCGAAGTATCAGGAGACAGAAAAGTGGCAAGACTCGCTACTAACGAAGTCCCTGGAACAAGTGGAGTCATTAATGCGGTAAGGACTCTACACAATAATAATGAGGCCAACAGTATCAGAACTCGTGATGAAACTGGAGACGATATAGTGGGTGGAAACAACGCTAATCAGAATGTCCCAGGGCGGATCGATGTCCAGAATACTGAAAAGACTCATTCGAAAAACAAGCGTAACAAAGATGACTTTCCAACAGGCAACAACGACTGCGGAATAGTCACTGGAAATCTTGAAAATGCTAATTGACATGGCCATCACATCCAACATCAATCACAGTATCAAATTTATCCAAGCAAATCTCCATCATGCAAAGGGGGCTAGCGCAGTACTTTGCAAGAGATTCGCTCAAAGCAAACTGGATATTGCTTTCATCCAGGAGCCATGGTCGTATAATGGAAAAATACTGGGTCTTGACATTAAATCGTGTAAGTTAATATATGACGAAACACAGCAATCTCCCAGGTGTGCTATTGTTACTAGCAAAAAATAAATATTATGCCTATTACAGAATTTATTAAACGTGATATTGTGGCGGTAACTATACAAATCTCCACCACACGTGGTAACACTGAAATCTACATAGCTTCGGCATATTTTCCTGGAGACATAGACGTGGCACCTCCACCAGAAGTTTCAGCATTCGTGTCATTCTGTAAAAATCAGAACAAAGCATTCATCATAGGTTGCGACGCAAATGCACATCATACAGTATGGAGCAGCAACGATATAAACAAAAGAGGTGAGTGCCTACTAGAATACATAACTAAAAATAATAATATAGATATTTGTAATAAAGGGACTGACTTCACATTCATGAACTCCATAAGACAAGAAGTCTTAGATCTAACACTCTGCAGTAACACCCTTTCGGAAAGAATACATAATTGGCATGTCTCCAATGAAGTATCCTTATCCGATCACAGACATATTTTATTCGAATACAAAACGAAAGACATTATCAAAGAAACTTTTAGAGACCCCAGAAAAACAAACTGGGGGCTATACTATTCTTATCTATTAGCGGGAGGCAACTTCCCGAATGATATTATAACCACAAACAGAGAACTTGAAAATGTCTCTGTTCAAGTAACAAATAGAATCATCCAAGCGTATAACAACAGTTGTCCGATCAGGATTCGATCAACAAACAGGGATGTTCCATGGTGGAACACCAGACTAGATAATCTAAGGAAGCAGGCACGAAAAGAGTTTAATCGCGCAAAGCGCACCTCACAGTGAGATGCATATAGAACAGCTCTTACTACGTACAACAAAGAAATAAGGAAATCTAAACGTAAAAATTGGAGGCACACATGCGAAAATATCGAGAGTACTCCAGTGGTTGCTAGGTTACAAAAAGCTCTTTCACAAGATCATTCTAATGGTTTAAGCACATTGAAATATAACAGCGGAGCTTTCACTTCCACCGCCACAGAAACTTTCAACCTAATGATGGAGGTACACTTCCCAGGATCCTCACCAGTCGTGAGCGAAAGTGCGACTTCGTTGGAATCATACACTGGATCAGAAACGACCAGCATAATTAATTCCAATGAACCCAATGAAATTGTAGGTGCAGCTGGGCAAAATATGACCAGAGAGCTTTCGCAAGATCTAGCAAGTCGTATTTTTACTCACGCGAGAGTTGAATGGGCAATAAATTCGTTTGCACCATATAAATCACCAGGTACCGACGAAATCCGTCCTATCATGATTCAAGAGGGCAAAGGAAGTTTAACCTCTTGCTTAACTGAGATGTTCAAAGCAAGCTTAAGGCTAAAATATATTCCAAAAAGCTGGCGCCAAGTTCGTGTTGTCTTTATTCCGAAAGCTAATAAATAGGACAAAACGAGTCCAAAATCGTTTAGACCAATTAGCCTTTCGTCATTCATGTTGAAATTGATGGAAAAACTCATCGATGGCTATATAAAGTCAGAATATCTGAAGCCAAAACCTTTGAATAAATATCAATTTGCTTATCAGCATAACAAATCCACAGTAACAGCACTTCATGCACTAGTAACAAAAATTGAAAAAACATTCGAAGCCAAAGAAGTTATGCTAGCAGCATTTCTAGACATCGAAGGCGCTTTTGATAATGCATCCTATAATTCAATGAAAGGTGTTATGATAAAACGTAACTTCGACAAAACTATCGTTGACTGGATATTTGAAATGTTACAAAAAAGATAAATAACTTGCAATCATGAAGGCTCAACAGTCACAGTAAGGACTGTAGAAGGATGCCCACAGGGAGGGGTTCTCTCACCCCTGTTGTGGTCATTAGTGGTTGATGAACTGTTGACACAACTAGAATCACAGGGTTATGAAGTAATTGGTTTTGCGGACGATATAGTAGTTATAGTTCGTGGGAAATATGAGCATGTAATCAGAGATAGACTCCAACATGCTCTAAATTTAACTACAATGTGGTGCAAAAAAGAGGGACTTACGATAAATCCAAAGAAAAACTAACGTTATTCTATTTACACGCAGGAAAAAAATCAAAATTCCTGACTTATGTCTCAATGGAAAGAAGTCAACTACTTAGGAGTAACTCTAGACAGCAAATTAAACTGGAGCTTACATATGGAAAAAATAATAAATAAGGCTACAAGTGCCTTAAGGATCAGTAAAAAAACCTTTGGTAACAAATGGGGATTGAAGCCAAAGATGATCTATTAGATCTATACAGCCTATCTATTAGATCTATCGTTAGACCCAGAATGACATATGCGTCCTTAGTATACTGGCCAGAAACAAATGTCAGGTATGCTCAAAAGAAGCTGGAAAAGTTGCAAAGACTTGCCACAATTTCCATCACGGGAGCAATTCGAAGTACTCCTTCAAAGGCGCATCTAGTGCATGTTAAGATCATGTTAAGCTTACTTCCATTGCATCTATTTGTACAATTATAAGCAGGAAAAAGCGCACTAAGGCTACAAAGAACAAAAAAGTTCATTGAAGGAGACCTTAGGGGACACCTCAGTATACTTGAAAATTTTAAAATCAGTGCAATGTTATCTCAGGAAGACTGGATGGATAGGCAGTACAACTTTGAACGACTATTCCAAGTGACTGAGTCAAGTCGCACTGAATGGGAATCAGGTGGGCCTAGCATTTAACCAGGCTCAATAGTGTTCTACACGGATGGCTCCAGGTCAAACAATAGGGTTGGCGCTGGGGTGGCAGGCCCTGGAGTCAATCTATCAATACCTATGGGAGAGTGGCCAACAGTATTTCAAGCAGAAAAACAGGCAATAATTGAATGCGCTACAATTTTCCTACGACGTAACTATAGACATACAAATATATGCATTTTTTCGGATAGTCAAGCTGCACTAAAAGCACTGAAATCCGTTTCCTGTTCTTCGAAATTAGTATTAGTATTAGTATTCAATTGCTACAGCAGGTGGCTAGAAATAGTAAAGTAAACTTATTATGGATACCTTGGCGTTGCGGCATTGAAGGGAATGAAAAAGCCGATCTGTTGGCGAGAAATGGATCAATGCTCATAGGGCCAGAACCGTTTTGTTGGATCTCAGAATGTGCCCTCAAAATGGAACTTAAGAAATGGGAACAATCAATGATAGAAAACATTTGGAAAAACAATAATTCAGCTCGACAATCGAAAAAATTTATTGCACCCCAAAAAACAGTAACCCAGCGATTGCTCAGTATCTCAAAAACAGACTTATGTACCTTCAGTGGCCTTGTAACGGGACACTGCCCAAGTAAATATTACTTTAAACAGATAGGTAAATTGCAAAATGATGCCTGTCGCTTTTGTAACCTAGATAAAGAAACCTCGGAACATTTATTATGTGACTGTGAAGCACTCTCTCAAAAGAGGAAGCAATTCTTTGGAAAGTGGAAATCATTCAACCTAAAAGTGGTACGACACCCTGATAAGGCTTACATCAAATAGGGGCCCGCCACAAAAGATCAAATTTCTGGTCGCAGTGAAAAATGTACCCAACAGGAAAAAAAAAAAACACTTTTTTTTTATTCTCGCTTATTTTCCGTCGGTCTAGTTCCGCCACTGTTGTGGCCAATCACCGACGCCCAGGGAAGCGACTCCGCACCCAGGACCCTAACTCACGACCCGTTTATTAACGGACCGGCGCCAACGGCTTTACTTCCTCATGCGATGGAAGGCGTGATCCCAGAGATTTTTCGCCTCAGAAAATCTCCCGGTGTCGGCTAGGATTTAATCTAGACCAGTTGGGTTGGTTGTGAGTGGATCACGCCACCTCACAACCATCGACACCTATGTCGGCGGTGGGATTCGAACCCAGGCGTCAAGCGTGGATGGCGGAGACGTTACCAACCACACTAGGCCAAGTTTTTGTCGCATTTATCGACACTTTTTTTGCTTGGCCAGCCTTTGTATGGAGTCGCCCCACTGTGAACCGGTTTGAACAAAATTGGTATCAAAGGAACGGGCTTGTTTTTTGAACCATTTGTAAAATAATTTTATATTGATTGGACATGTAGTTCAAAAGTTATGCAAAGAAACGTGTTTCAAAAACTGTGAAACTCACTCACTTTTTTCAGAGATGGCTGGACCGATTTTCACAAAATTAGTGTCATATGGTCTTGTTGCCCCATAAGACCCTCTTGAATTTTATTGTTATTGGACTGTAACTTTGTCCGTTATGTATAATAATGGGAAATCAGGCTATGACCAGAAACATGTTTTTAAGACTGCTTGAACTCACCCACTTTTCTCAGAGATGGATGGACCGATTTTCACAAAATAAGTTGCGCTAGAAAAGTCTAGTTTCCTGATAAGACCCTATTGAATTTTATTTTAATCGGACTGTTACTTTGTCTGTTATGTATCAAAATGTAAAAGTTATGAAACTCCATTATTTCAGAAACTACACAACCGATTTGAACAAAATAGATATCAAATGAACGGACTGTCTCCAAAACCCTCTAAATAACGAATTTTATGATGATTGAACATGTAGTTCGAGGGTTATGAAAAGAAACGTGTTCAGAAAGCTTTTTGAATTTACTCGTTTTGTCAAAGATGGCATGACTGATTTCAAATTTATTCGAACCCATTCCATTTTATTTTAACACTGGTTGACAAAATCGAAAAAATGCTGCTCTCAAGCTCACAATAGTTACCCTAGAAAGAAAAAAATTAACAAAAATGGTTCAACAGCTATAATTTTTCATTTTTTCTCTGTTTGACCTTCGGGGCCACATTTGTGTTGACCAGTGTATCGGACTTTTATTTCAACCATTATATGTTAAATTGTAAAAAAATACAAATATCACGTCAAATTTCAAATACTATGCTCCAATTATTCCTTCAAATACAACAATTGATGTTCTAAAATCCAAAGAGTGGTATTCCTTTGTTGGATTATATTTGGCAATTGAAGGATGTTTTCCAGAAACCGGAAGTCGCAAATTCGGATTTCAAAATGAAGTATGGAGTTGAATCCTGGCCTCTGAGCATCATCCCGGGTACTGAAAAACTCATATTGAGTAAAGTTTGTCTCTTTTAGGCTAGTTTCTAGAAACTGGACGCTACTGTCTAGTAATTTAAAATGGCCTCTGAAGATAATTTCTGACCTCAGGCTATCAGACCGCTTCCCCAAATCGTATTGGATGATATTTGTCACTTTAGGCTGTTGATCGGAAACTGTCGCCACCGAAATACCCGGATCAGGCAGTTCGGCAATTTCATGATGGATTTTATGATTTTATTATTATCAGGCAACCAGAAGTGATCACTTGGATTGAAAATGGGGTTTGAGGTCGGATCCTGGCCACTGGGTATTATCCAGGTTTCAAGAACCCATATTGACTGGTATTTTCCCATTCATTGGATGCCCCTCAGAAAAGATCGGTAATATCAACTGCGTTGAAGAATTTCATTTTCACTGATAAGATCATCCAAATTAATGTAAAAGGAACAACATTTAATTATACATTATTTGAACTCTACTGACTAAAATTGACATATATTGACAGTATATGAGTACAAATCAATTATACCACGATCAAAAACAAAATCGCATCATATATTTGAAAGAATTTAATGTTATTCGCATGTATATGTGTTAATGTATGTTCATATGTGTGTGATTGTTATATTTTAAATGTTCGGTAGTTGTGCTGTTGGCTACCAAAAATTTGTTGTTTGGAATGAATAACATATCCAGCATAAATTATCAAGGTGTATTTTTCAAGTGTTTTGCCTTTCTCCTAGAAAGGTATAGCAATCACTGGAAAAACCAAAGGTATAAAAGTGGTCCCAATGGCCGAATGTCATATACCACTCGACTTCTTTCGACGAACTGAGCATTTTCTGTATGTATGTATGTATGTGTGTATGTGTGTGTGTGTGTGTGTGTGTGTGTGTGTGTGTGTGTGTGTGTGTGTGTGTGTGTATGTATGTGCAACTTTTTTTCTCACTCACTTTTCTTAGAGATGGCTGGACCGATTTTCATGAAATTAATTGCAAATGAAAGGTCTTGTTGCCTCATAAGACCCTTTTGAATTCTATTGTAATCGGATTTTTAGTTAAGAGGTTATGTTTAAAGATGTGAAAATCATGAAACATCAATATCTCAGAAACTACACAACCGATTTGAACAAAATTAGTCTCAAAAGAACGGGCTACCTATAAAACTCTTAAGTTTTGAATTTCAGAAAGATTGAACTTGTGGTTCAGAAGTTATGAAAAAAACGTGTTCTGAAGACTGTTTAATCTCACTCATGTTTCTCAGAGATATAATAAGAAACTATTGATTTGTTTTGAAATCGGACTATTACTTTGCCTGTTATGTTCAAAAATGTGAAATCCAGATATGCAAAGGAACATATTCCGAAGACTACTTGGACTCACTCACTTTTCTCAGAGATGGCCGACCCGATTTCCACAAAATTAGTGTCAAATGAATGGTGTAGCTGCCTCAGAAAACCCTATTGAATTTTGCTAAAATCGAATTGTAACTTCATTTGTAATGTGCCGACTTGTGAAAATCACGAAACTTCATTATCTCAGAAACTACACAACCGATTTGATTATTATTATCAGATGAGCGGGCTAGTTAAGGATTAACTGATGAATTATGATTGAACACGTGGTTTCAAAGTTTGGCTGCCCTACACGTTCCCATTTCATTTGATTATAATCGAACTTAAGCAACCGTTATGTATTAAATTGTTAATAAAACAACGAAATTCTATTATCTCAAAGATTATATGACTTATTTGAACATAACTAGTGTCATACGAACGAATCATCTCTCAAACTTACAAATAACAAACTTCATAACAATTTGATATGTGGCTCAAAAGTTATGAAAGGAAGAGAAATTCAAAGACTATTTAAAACTATACCTGCTTTGATCGATAAATGTGGCCTCAACATAATTTAAATGTGGTGTCGTACTATTTGAACGTTCCAAGCTCATTGATTCCTTGCGGTTTGTTTGAAGTCTCTAAATGCACGACGAATCGGCCATAGGATATGATCAAAGTCGAATAACAAATCGTTTGAAATGATTGGTTTTATCCAAATGACAACATCCTCGTCTTTTGGCTTCTGTACATCGCCTTAATTCTGAATATATTCATATTGGGTGGTATTCTGTCATTATCAGCAGACTTTCTGGCATCAATCTGACACCGGAAATACCCATATTGGGAGGTATTTTTTGTTGTTTTCCAGAAACTAAAAGTGGTCGTCTTCAAATTCAAAATAGTGTCCAGGGTCAATGTTTGGTTTCTATGCATCATCACGTTTACGGAATTATCCATTTTGAGTATTATTCGGTCATTTCCGACTGTTGCCTGTAAGTTGCCATTTAGCAATTCAAAATGGTGCCTAAGGTCAATTGTTAGCTCATTGCATCATTCTGGGTCCAGAGATACTCATATTGGATAGTATTTGTTTATTTCAGGCTGTTTTTCACAAACGGCTAGTCGCCATCTTGGATTTCAAAATGGTATTTAGGATACTGGTTAAAGAAAAACTCATATTGGGTGGTATTTGGTCACTTTGGACTGTTTTTCAGAAGCCGAAAGTCGTCATTTTGGACTTTAAAATTGCCTGTGAAATCAATTTCTGTCATCTGGGCGTAATTATGGTTCCGAAAACATTCATATTGAATGGTATTTGGTCATTTCCGGCTGTTTTCCAGACACCGGAAGTCACCATCTTAAAATTCAAGATTGTGTCTGTGATCAATTTTTGGCTTCTGTGCATCTTTCTGTTTCCAGAAATACTAATATTTTATGGGAATCGTCCATTTCAGGCTGATTTCCAGAAACCGGAAGTTGCCATCT